>NC_021162.2:68785691-68835684 GCF_000331145.2 Cicer arietinum
TTCAGCAGTCGGGTGAACACTAATTTGTTTGGGGTTGGAAGTTATCTGTATTTTGGATTAATTCCCATGCCATGCTAAATGAAACTTAGGCTCATTGCTGGTTTTAATCCTATTTAATCCACACAAATGTATAGTTTCTTCGTCTGCAGAAATCATGGGGAAAAAGAGCCAATTTTTTTTCATAATCTCTATGCATAGTTTCTTCGTTGAATTAGTTACTCTTTTTGACATCTTTGTCATGTTGAATACGAGTTTCACCCAATTTGGGTACATCTTTATCATAGATTCTATGAACATTGCAGAAATTTTTTGTTTTAAAACTATTAGTGTCACTAGTAAATTTTTACTGTAATTGTTGTTTTTCATTTGCAGGTGAGAAAGGCATCGGAGAATCAACTGGGAAACCTTTGCATTATAAAGGAACATGTTTTCATCGTGTAATTAAAGGGTTTATGGCTCAAGTAAGTTAGCTTTTGTGGTTATTCTTTTCTTTCTATTGAGGATTGTCATAAGCTAATTATGTTGGAGGAAGCATGTCATGTTGTGTGTCAATACTATGCTGCACACTTGCAATAGTAAATTGTGTTTGTAAAGTTGTGCAGAAGTGACTGTCGACAAAACTATTTGATGTCGCCATTTTTTTTACCTAACTCTCGTCAAACTTTTTTGTATTTTATAATTTTTCTACTCTTTATAATACCAATTTTGTTCTTATGTTTTGACAGGGTGGTGATTTTTCAAGGGGTAATGGTATGTTTGTATTTACTTTTTTAGCTATTGTTTACCCAATTTTAATATGTAGATATCCCTTTTGATTTATCCTATACAAAGACTTATAAGGAACACCATTTGTATGGTTTACAGGCACTGGTGGAGAAAGTATATATGGAGGAAAGTTTGCAGGTAAATTTACCTGTTAGAAATATTGACATTTGGGAAATGAAAGAAGATGAAAGTTTGCATA
Organism: Cicer arietinum; assembly: GCF_000331145.2. Taxonomy (NCBI): domain Eukaryota; kingdom Viridiplantae; phylum Streptophyta; class Magnoliopsida; order Fabales; family Fabaceae; genus Cicer; species Cicer arietinum. Next base: position 68,786,656 of record NC_021162.2, read on the forward strand.
TGCATGGTTGATTGCTTTTATGATTAATCATTTGACTAGACATACAAGTTCTCCTTGCAGATGAAAATGTCAAACTAAAACATGATGGACCTGGTATCCTTTCAATGGCTAATAGTGGTCCTAACACCAACGGATCTCAGTTTTTTATTATATTCAAGCGTCAGCCTCATCTTGATGGGTATATAAGCTTTACATGTTACTTTTCAAGCTTGATGTTCTTCAATCGGTTTGCACACATTCCTGACAGTTCAATCCACATTTCTTGTTCTCGTTGATGTCCCTTAAATTTTTTAACTTGGGCTTTGTTCAAAGTTTGGTTGCTTCTGTCTTTGCCTGATGGTTTTTACATTTTCATTTATTCTAAAAGTTTTGAGCTTTTGGATGATGACCATTTTTGGAGAAGTTTGATATTTTACTTTCACATGATGTTGCAGGAAACATGTTGTTTTCGGAAAAGTTGCCAAGGGATTGGAGATTCTGAAGAAAATGGAGCAGTTGGGAACATCCGACGGGAAACCTGCCCAGCCAATTAAAATTGTTGATTGTGGTGAAATCTCTAAAGCAAAAAGCCAGCATACAGTGGAGAAGGAGAAAGGTATTTGTGATGGGGATAGATATCGATGAATATGTTATAAACACTCTCACTTGAAAGTTCTGCCGGTTGTAATTGTTGGTAATATTATGAACTGTTTCTCATTTCAGGGAAAAGGAGAAAGTCAGCAAAATCTTTAATTTCTGATGATAGTTCTGATGCCGACAAAAAACCAAGTAGAAAAAGAAAAACATCTTCCAAAGACAGAAGGAAGAGAAGGAGGAGATACTCAACATCTGATAGTGACAGTGATAGTGACAGTTATTCCTCAGATTCTGAATCAGATTCTGACTCAGATTCATCGTATTCTGATTCAAGTTCTTCTAGTGATGGGAAACACCAGAATAGGAAGAAAAATAATCGTAGGCATGGGAAGAAGAGAAGTATTGGACGGAAGCAGAAAAGAAGCCAACACAGTCGTAGAAGATCAAAGCACAAGTCCAAAAGGTCTGAATATAGCTAGCCTTTAGTGGGGAGCCATGAATAGTTTTTTATAGCATACCTCCCTCCCTTAGTTACAGTTTCCTTGGTCTCTGCTTTGAATTAAATTGCTTTTGTATTTTTAGGAGTTCTGAAGGTTCAAGTGATTCAGAAAGTGAGAGTTCCAGTGCTAGTGGTAGTTCTGGTGATAAGAAAGCTGATCGTCATGTCTCTGGTCGTAAAAAACAGGCCGACAGCAAAGCTAAAAAAAATCTAGGTATGTGTATTTATCTAATTCTTACAATATGTGCCACACTCTTTCACCTTCCCCATTTCCTCCACACATAGTGTAGTACAAGAATATTATGAATACTGTAACTGTTATGTTGATATTGCTGTCTAAGTAAATAGCTGCTCATACTACAGACACAGGAAAGCAATCTTCTAGCCTTCCCTTACAAAGTCAAACTATTCCAGAACTAGGGGTGGATCCTAAGGTTAGAAGGACTATGGACAAACAATCACACGAAGAAGGTGAATTGTCTCCAGAAAATGGCGAATTTCTGAATAACAGGCATGATATTCAAGCTGAATTTAGTAAACCTGCTAATCAACATGGTTATTCAGATGATTCAAATCGCAAAAGGTTTTGCCTCTTGCTCTGTTAGCATCTTGTTATGATTCATTTTATGATGTGAATTTTGCTTTGATTTAAATGTCAAGTTGTCGGCTCAATCATGGGACTTGAATATGATAAGTTTATATGATATCTCATTTTCCAGAGATGTGAGTCCCGGAAGAAGTCCTGCTGGGAGTCCTACCAAGAATTCAGAGGAGCTCAAACGACGTGCTTTACCGGCTAGTCCTGACCAAAAAGCATCTGAACTTGCTGCCTCCAAACATGGCCGGGGAATTTCAAAAAGCCCTTCGCCAAATGGTATGCCAAAGCGCGTTAAAAAAGGACGAGGCTTTACGGAGCGTTATGCCTTTGTACGCAGATATCGTACTCCATCTCCAGAGCGGTCTCCCCATGCATATCGTTATGGCGAAAGAAATATAAGAAGGAATTTTAATAGGTACGTAATCTTGTATATACTGTTTTGTTAAACTGGATTGCTCGAAAAATTATTGGATATTGTTCTGACTAGTAATATTTGTATTTGAAGAAATACAAGCTACAGAAGTTATTCTGAGCGCTCACCACCACGACGTTTTCGAAGCCCACCAAGGCGCAGGAGCCGTCCCAGGTTCCTTTTCCCTCAATTTACATTATCCTTCCATGAAACATTTGAGTACTTGCTTAATAATATATAACTGGACATTTGCATTATTCTATGGGCATGCAGTGGTAGGATAAATATTTCACATTCATTTTTATGCGTTCATTGTAACCTTTGTCCTCGGTGTCTCACTTTATTATGTAATATATGAGTTTTAATGTATATACATCAATTCCAAATCTTGTGCATGATGAACGATTGTGTTTGTTTCTAAGAATTGTCTTGTAAGAAAAATGAAAATTTAATATATATCATTCATGAATTTAATTTCATATGCTTATGTGTTCAGATACCAGAGCAGAAGAAGTCAGAGTAGGAGCATCTCCCACAGTCCAGAACGAGGCCGATATAGAGACAATGGTCGTGGTCGGAGTCCAATACGTAGTGTTAGCCCAGAAGGCAGGCGACCTTCCATAAGTGACAGATTAAAATCCCGACTTGGTGCACGAGATAATCAACAATCTCCAGACAGAGATAGGCCAAAGTCAAATTCGAGGAGCAATGGCTCTTCAAGTTCAAGATCGCCTGATGCTACACCCCCAAAGCGTTATGACAAAAGGACTTCTGTATCTCGTAGCAGGTCTAGATCGAGCTCTGCATCCGGACATAAGGGTTTGGTTTCGTATGGAGATGCTAGTCCTGATTATGGGGCTAGGTAGTATTATGCTGACTGGATAACAGCTTTCAAGTCCCAACCGGAGCTGAAATTTCTAAACATTCTGTAGCAAGTCTCAGCCAAAGGAGAAATACTTGGACACAACCTCACACAGGTGTTTCTCCAGCCAAAGACCCTCGAGTAATGTGGGGCACTACTTCGCGGCTTACATATTGTCGCGTCTTTAGTGGAGTTCTGATGTTGAGCTTAAAGTATTGTGTGTCAGCTTAAAAATTACTAACAACAAGCCTTTTGTTGTCAAAAACTTGAATTGATCCATTATTGTTTTTTGACTTCAACCGTCATGTTTGTGTTCATTATTATTTGTCCTGAAATAATTTTATTTACAGTTTTTTCTCTCCTTTCAAAGTAATCCTATCTAAGTGTAAGACCTGAACCGAACTTTCTGGTTTTATGAACTTTTTCCTGCAAAACTTGAATCAAATTGTACCCACAATTTTTTATTGGTTTGTATTCCACTAACTAAACGGATATGTTTCAACTTTCAGCTCCACTCCTTCTCCCTCCTATCTGAAATGAAGAAATACAATTTGCCTATTTGTGATTTTAATTAGATATCTATAATAATTAATAATCTCATGCAAGACATTAGTTACCAACTTGAAAATCTAATGATAATATTCAAAAAGAATCTACAACACAAAAAAAAGTCCAAAATGAATATCAATTTTCATGTTTGTTGTATTCTGTTTTTGTTTTTGAAATTTTGAAAAATTAGTTATAATCATATAGCTCAAGTATCGTGAAATTTTCGTCCCTACTCTCACCACGTGAGATACAGTACATTCCAACTTTGTTGCAATAGGGGGAGCTTACTATTGAGTAGTTATTATTGTGTATCCACCGGCCAGTTCCAATACCACACTGTACTGCATCAGACATTTATATGTAATCTAATAGAAGCGGTTGAGCCCGTCCTTTACACACACGCCCAAAAAAAACACCATTCTTGGTGGCAGTCTTTTGATCTGTTCATTGGTCTCTTACTTGGGTAAAATAATTATTGATACACACTTGTGCTAATCGCACTAACTCACACGTGTAACAGCATGTCTCCACCAAGCGATATAGTCGTCTGCCGATTCCGAAGTATGCGTTTGTGTTAAAGTTAGTGATGAAGCGGTGATTGACTGACTCACTCCTTCGCCGCTTTTCCTTTCTCTCTTTTTTTTCAAAATATAAAAAGAAAGAAGCGGTGGAGTGCCACGGTCTACGGAGGAGTGAGTGCCGCTTGGGTTTGTGAGTTCTATAACTTTTCCGTTGGAACGGAATCAAAAATGTTCTTAACCTGACATGTCATGTCAGTGCTCCACTTCCTCCTGTTTTCATTATTTATATTTTGTTCAATCAATTATCTTTCACAAATGAAAAGCTCACTAATCACTAGCATATGTAATACTAGTATTTAACCTATTTATCAATACTTTAATAACAAGAAAGGATCGATATTCAGAGTGTTTTAAGATTAAAATGAAACAATATCGTTGTACCAACACAAAAGTGCAACAATATCGAGAGTGTTCATGAATTAAAGTGCATCTTACACGTTGTTACCGGAAAAGAGTTTTATAAGTATATTTTATTTTATTTTTTCTTGTCATATTACTTAAGTGGAATAATTTAGTAAAATTAATTTTTTTAACTAAACAGAATACAAAATTATTATTAGATATAAGTGTATATTTTTTATATTGAAAGTAATGTTTTTTTTCTGGTTTAGAGTATAAAATCAAAAATTAAATGGATAAGGGTAAGTAAAAAGTCAAATCAATTTTTTAATTAAAATGTTTACAATTTTAGCTAATAATATATATTCATATTTTTAATTTCCTTAATATTAATTAAGCTTGCATTTACTTAAAAAAAAAAAAAGAGCTTATATTACATTGATTGAAAAAACATTAATTAAAATATTTATTTAATATACCGCCTCTTCCTCTTTTATTAAATTCACAAGACACTCGTTAAATGACAGGTGCATGTGATTGGAGTATGTGATGATTTCAGTAAAATAAAAGGACCGGATGCAAAGTGTATAAAAAAGCGTGCACTCACTTTTGTGGGAAACCCTAAGTAACCAAACGGTTTTATTTTAGGAAAATGTTGTGCCAACAGCTAAATACCTCTTAAACACCTTTTAAAAAATATAAATAAATAGTTGTGATATTTTGTATAGATAAAAAAAAAAACTTTATTTGTTTGTATAAATTGATAGAGGATATAATATATAAATACAAATTTAAAATTATTAAAAATAAAAAAAAATGAATATGTAAAATATATTTACAACATTTGAGTTAATAGCATAAAACAATACAATACTAATAAATAATTTGATAAAATCATATTTATTGAAATATTATTTCATCATATATGCAACTTTGAAGACATAGTTATTAATTGAATCATTAATTATTTGAAGTTAATATATCAATCTAAATTTAATAAACATTGAAATCAAACAAACATCATATTAAGACCGAAAATCAAATAACGTCAATTTAAGACAATAAAATCATGTAAAAAAGCACAAAAGACAAACTTAATTTGTATAGAAACCACTTATTTGTATTAAAATCAAACATAAAAAAGTATAAGAGTAATTCCAGATAAACAAATTATATCTCTTTAAAAATATTAGGATCGACTAGGTTATACTTATAAAAATAATTATGTGATAAATTATAAGAGTTTAATTGTTATGTATTGTAAATGTACAAAAATTTATATTATTAATCCATCATAATTATTTATAAACGTGACTTACACATAATATTGATAAAATTAAATATCTCTAAAGATTTAAAAATTGTAATTAATGGGCAATGTAAATATTACTTATAATAATAATATATATAAATTAAATGTATATTATAATGTGATAGAAAAAGGAGAATAAAATATATGAGTGATTTAATAAAAACAATGTTATTTAGGAATATTTTATTTTATATGGACCAAATAACTTCTTTTTAGTTATTGACAATGACCAAGTTGTCACTTTTAACTTTTGTTTAGTACTTAATTATTACTTTTTTCAGGGACTTATGTAACGATTAGATTGTCCAAATTTACTTTCTATTAAAATTAAAATTCATTTTTTATTTGTTTTAAAGATTAAATCGAACCATATCTTTTATTTTAAGGGATCAAAATAGTTATTCACTTTAAAAAATATCATCCTATTTTATGTATCCATTTTACAATAATTATTTCTAAAAATTAATGAAAGAATATAATTATGATATTACGAAAATTTCTTTACAACTATTAGTGATTATTAATCATTCTCATAAATATACTCCATATAATATGATGATTTGAAAATTGTGCAGTTAGTAATAAATTTAAATTAGAGGTTTAGTTGAAAAATGTTAGTTTTCTTGCGTTAAAAAGGTAAGGCTACCACTATTTTAAACTATTCTGTATATGTTAAAACGACAATTATTTTAAAATCAAAACAAGTTATATTTTGAAGAATAATATGTCATATTAAATATTTCATTTGCAATAAATTTTTTATTTAAAAAATGTGATTTTATAATATGTAATAATACACAAATTTTACTGATAAAATGCTACTTTTATTTATTAAAGTAGTCGTAAGTATATAGCCCATAAATAATAAAGGATAATTAGCATTGTAAATTGATATAAGTAACTGTTTTTTTTTTAAGAATTGTATATATTTATGAGACACATAATATAAGACTAAAGTATTAATATAGTCTCAAATATAAATATTTTTTTTTTCTCCCTGAGTATAAAACTAAAGATAGTTTACTGTCAATATATTTAATGATGTTTTCTTTAAATATCATTTAATTATATAAATTTTATTTTTTAATGACTGTTTTATTTTTGTAGAATAAGTTATCGTAAATAACATTTTAGAGAATACACTTAACTTTTTTTTACAAGACTAAAGTACTTTTTAACCACATTATTTATATGAGTAGTTATAGTAACACCTGTTAGTTTTTTATATCGATTTAACATTAAATTTTATTTATTAAATATTTGTTGACATTAAATTTTATTAATTGATTCATTAATATATTGTTTTCATATTATCTTAACGATTATGATATCAATATTTGAATTTCTATTATAAAAAATATTTTAACTTTAAATTTAATTTACTCCATGAAAATTCAAATATTTTTAAATTCATGAAAAATTTGATGTATAATATTTTTGATAAGAATAATTAAATAAATAATTCAACGAAATTCAATATTTATGAAAAAATTTTAATTTTAAAATTAAATTATTAAACTTAAGTTGACATTGAGTTTTTCAAATAAAGATGAATTGTTTGAAAAATTCAAATTATAGAAAACAATCTATTTAAGCGTTTATTTAGTATTAGACTAAAGTTAAATTATCAAGTCCTGCCTTATGTGAATAATAATGAAATCTTGGACGTACAACTATGAGGCTGTATGGCATTTAGAGAGAGAAAGAAGGGCAAAAATATAAATTTGGCATTGATTAATGGCGTAGCGTTTTAAAGACGAGAAAAGCGGGAGTGTGGAATAAAAGGTGGCCACATACCACAGTGTTGAGAAGCGGAAGAGAGAAAAGTAGAATGTGAAAAATGGAGAAGCCTTCAAATTAAGAGTGTGAGAGATAATGACGAAAAGGATGGGAGTAAAGGAGCAAAAACAATTCGAGAAGCAAATGGGGTGCATGTCAGGTATCCTACACATCTTCGATCGCCACCCTGCCAAACGAATCTACTCCGTTAAAACACTCACTTCCTCAACAACACAACCGGAACCGGAAACAAACAGTAACTCACCATTACAATCAACACCAGAAATAGAAACACCTCAACCACAAAAACTGCCTCTTCCGGTCCTCCCAGTTTTCGATTTCAAAGATGGAACAAGATCTTCCTGGAAATTCACCAGAGAAACTCCCAGACTATCATTAGATAGCAGAGCCATTATAGATGCAAAAGGAACGATCCATCCAAAACAAGAAGAAAAACCACGTCGTTCCACTAGTGTCGTTGCAAAACTCATGGGTCTCGAAGACTCCGAACTTAACCCCACCCCTAACCCCGAATCTCAGCTTCAGAGATCCGCTTCCGAATCAAGACTAAACAGAGATCCACATCAACAGTATCGTTTCTTTGATACAACCAATTTTCAGTTAAAGCAATACGACAACGGTTCGTCGTTAAACGACAGACTCTCAGATCCAAACGCCAAATCAGAATCAATGAAAGGAATAATAATGAAACAAAACAAGTGTTTCTATGATTCTACTGACTTTTTCCCTGCTCCAAAACAGAGCGTTTCTGTTTCAGGAGAGATTGAGAAACGCTTGAAGATGCGAGGGATTCACGAACCTTCTAAAGATCTCGATACGCTGAAACAAATTCTTGAAGCATTGCAACTTAAAGGACTTTTACATTCAAAGAAATCAACATTTCAAACAAATTATAGAAACTATGTTATCGAGAATGAGAATGATTCTCCTATTGTAGTTATGAAGTCAGGAAGATCGTTGAACCGAACCGGTTGGACCGGAAATGATTCTCCACCACCAGTTTCAAGTTTCCGGTCGAAGCAACGGTCGAGACCGGATCATATTCAAGCGCAGGTTAGAAGCAGAAACAACGCGAACTCTCCCACGCGCAGTCCGAACCGCGTGAGGAAGGTTGCCAACGTGGAGAAGCAGAGAAAAGTAAATGACGTTGTTGATCACAGAAGAGTCACTCCGGTTCATTCCTCGAGAAATGAACCGAACCGGTCGAGGACGAGAAAACTGAACACTTACGAAAAGGAGGTGAAAAGCATGGCGGAAGATGAATCATCCACCGTTTCTGATAGCAGTTTCAGTACCGATACAGAGGTTTCTAAAATTGAATATTTAGTTAATTTTTGTTTCATATTTTAAAATCGATGAAATCAATTTAACGATTAAATTACTACCATATTACAATGCTACTTAACGATTGTTTAATGGTGGTTGAATGAATTAATGAACGTGATGAATTTGTTTGTTATGGTAAAGAGGTTTATTAAGGTGGAGGAGCAATACAGAGAAGGTAAAGAGTTACTGCAGAGGTGTGATAAGTTACTGAACAGTATAGCGGAAATAACAATAACAACAACAACAGGGAGAGAAGTACAACAACCGAGTCCCGTATCGGTTCTTGATTCGTCGTTTTACAAAGATGAGTCGTCGTGTTCACCGTCTCCAGTAATGAAACGATGCATTGATTATAAAGGTCAGTACAAGTCGTAATCATTACTGTATTTGGCATTTGCTATAGCATTAACTAGGTTGTGTGGTTTTTAGTCAGAGAGAGTTAATATTGGCGGTGACGTCAAGTTTGGGCTACACATGTTTAGGTCTTTATAGAACCAAACTGTTCTTTCCTTTCCTTCACAACAACTATATTGTTACTCTGGATTAGTTTATGTTTTGTCGTCTCTTCACTTCTCTCTTTAATTATTTACTCCATCCACTCCGGGGAGAGAAACAAGAAGTTCCACTAAAGTCTAGTGTTAGTATAGTGCTACTGGTAATGAAATTCGCGCCTTATTCTATCTTACGTGGACCAATCATTTGATAATAGGGGAGTGGAGTTGGTTGGTTCAATATTGACTACGTCAGAAAGTATACTTGTACGATCACGTGGGAGTGATGGTATGGCAGCATGCTGCCTTTCAATTTCGATACTGCTGTGTGTCACCGTCAAAATATTAGATTATTACCTGCACTTGGAACTTGGAAGGGTAATTATAATGTGAAACACAAGCTTACCTATTTTTGAAGCTAAGCTTTTTTTTTTTAATACCAAAAGTTAGTGGTTATTTTCTTATAATTTAAAACAATAATTTGTTACTAAAGGATCTAAATTTTGTACCTCTGTTTTCAATATTTGGTTCTTTAAAAAAAGTATAATATAACTGCTCATGATTAATTATGTTTCTTCATTTTAAAAGAGATTAGTCTATCATTTTTAATACTCTTGTGACTTAATTATGTACTTAGTAAACCATGTCACATAATAGTTAATAGTTGATCAATTTTTTTCTTAAAGGAATAATTTAGTAGTATGAGTTAGAATATGGAAGGAGTATTGACAAAGAGGTTTAATGTCCAATTCCTACCACTAGCAAATTCCAACTCACCTTAATTAAAAAAATCTGTTCATCAAATTTCAATGATATTAGATTTTTTATTTAAGTATTTAAATTTGAAGAAGTGAGGAATAAAAAGACCTCTCAATATCTAACATCTTTACTTACAAAACCATATTATATTATATATTTATAAATGTAAATAGGTAAAAAAAAAAAATAGAGGCGTTCTTGTTTTTCCTATTTTTTTGTTTAGTTTAAAAAATATAAAAGTATATATAAATTAATGAAAGTTCACAAGATATTTTATCTCTTTCTTATTTAAATAAAAAATAAAGGTGTTCATAAAAGTGTTATATTTTCGTTATATTTTTTCTGCTTATTATGTTTCTAAATTAATAAGAAAATTTACTTTATCCCCTCCGACTGTTGGACGAGAGTGATGACAGTTCATAGTAGTAACATAAAGGAATATACGAACAGTGTCATTATAAATTTTGTCTCTTAATCTCACACTTGATGTTAATAAAGTTCGGTAAAATCGCAGATCTAGGAGCTGAGTCAGAAGATGATGTATGGAGTGCAGCTTTGTGTTCCAGTGAAGCCAAATCCGAGGATTGGGATTTCGTATATGTTTCAGAAGTACTTCGTGCTTCTAATTACTTGCCCGAAGACAATGACGTTTTCCTGTTCCTAGAACAGCAACAGTACCTTAAGGGAAACGACACTTCCAAAGTCTCCACTCTTCAAAGGCGGTTAATTTTCGACACCATTCATGAAATCCTCAACCGTAAACGCCGTTTACCGCCTTGGAAGTTAGAGAACGCGCCGCCGTTACATATGATCTGGTCAGAATTTCGGAGAATCCGAGAAAGAGAGGAGTCAGACTCAGAGGATCTATTTGAGGTTATATGTGGGTTGTTGAGGAAGGACATGAATGGAGAGAATGAATGGGGAGAGTGCCACGTGGAAATTGGGGATGTAGTGTTATACATCGAACGGTTCATATTCAAAGATCTTATCTGCGAAACCATTAGGGATTTAGCATTGTGTAAGGCACCACGTAACAAAGTTTCGATGCTTCGCAGGAAGTTAGAGTTTTATAATTAGGACCAAACAAAAAGAAGGGGAAAAAAACAGAGCAAACTGATAAAAAATAACAATAAGACCTGAAAAAAATAGGAAGGGATTCACTTGGGTTGCTTGCTTTTTCCCTTCTCTTTAGAAATCCACTAGTCTACTCACTACTTTCTAATTTTTATAAATATGTTTTGCTTTTTCAATGGCGGAATCAGGAGTTTTAAACCTGAAATCCAGGCAAGTTTAAGGATGATGACCTTTTATTAGTTATGGAACTTTATAATTTTGGTCATTAACTCAGTAAATAATTTAAATTAGTTATTAAATTATAAAATGTTAATAAAAAGTTTAAATTTATTATTAAATTATTAAAATATTAATTAATTTAGTCTAGATGTTGTAACAATTGTTGATTATTCTAATAATAAATAAAAAATTTCAAAGACTTTTATAATTGTAAAATATATTTTTCAGAAATTAATTTTATAATTTTATAATTAATGTAAATTTTGTATTTAATTGCGTATTATAACTTTAGAACATTGGAAAGCAACGTTAAAATAAGCATGAAAGTTTAAAAAGTAAATAAAATTATTTTTTATATGTAAAAAAGTTTAGATAAATTAGACATGGGAGACTCATTAGAGTTGGTACATACCTAAGCTGGATTTGAATTTAAATCCATGTAAAAATTAGTCAAAATAAAATATGTGCATAAATTGTTAGCAATTAGATTTGGTGGAAAGTTGTTATGGGATGGGGTCACTAATGTTGCTTGTGGTTGAGGTTTTTTTCTCAATATGTAAGCAATGGGAGGAGGTTCTACACAAAGATAGTGGAGACCCCATGCAAATCAATTGGCACTCCCACTTTAACAGACAAAATATTGAATTTTTATTAGATTTGTGAAATGGTTAAAATAGTACATATATATTTTTAATTATACTATTTAATTAATATATTATTTGCATTATTTTTAAATATCTTCTGTTATATATTTATGATATTAATAATATATCATATTTAATATATATAATTTAATAAAAATGATATTATTTATTTTATTTATATATTTTTAATTAATTTTTATAAAATGATTAGATGATTCAATCTTTTGTAATGCTAATAATCTAAAATTTAATTCGGCTTAAAATACCTTTAATGTTGTTATTGATGGTATTTAAAGGGCCTAGTTTCAAATATCGCTGTAAGTCTATGAATTTATTAGGTAGCTAGGTGTTATTCTAAATCCAGACTCTTGTCTTTCAAAAATACTATAATCCAACACTATGAGATTTCATTGTTGAGATACGTTAATTATATATATAAAAAATTAATGTTTTGTCTATCTAATGAAAAAGACGAGAGAAAATAAAAGTTGTTAAACGGAGGAAGTGAAGCCGCAAAATTGGTTCCTTAATTAGTGGCAGGGTGATTTTACATTAACTACTTGATAGCAACTTCTCACCCGATCCAACCTCTCTTCTTGTCTTTCTCACCTCTAAATATAGAATAAAAACAAGCACTTGTTGCATGCCCAATTATTCACTATGCAATTACCCTTCTCTTTACTATTTTTCTTCCCTCGATTATAGTATATATCAGGATAGCTACAACTTGTAGTTAGACATTTTTGCATTCCATCATGCATCATGTGCTATGGCAATAGGCAAGCCCTTGAAAGTGAAATGTGCACAGTTAAGTGGAACTCATCTATTTTAATAATAATATTATTATTGTTATTATTATTAGAGAAAAAAAAATGTATTTATTAGGCTTGACCCATGTGAATAAGAAACAAAAGGAAGTGATTAAAATCTTTAATAAAAACAAAAAACAAACAGTGCTGCTTAAGGAAAAAAAAGGAGTGACACAACAGGAGGAAGAAAAACTTGGTTTTAGTGGTAATGAGTGTAGCAAACTTACTGTATTTAATCTACAATTTTAATATGTTATTTTTATTATTGAATTTGTTCTTTTAGTTTTATCTTATGAAGTAGTTACTTTGAAATATTCATTTTAATAAAAAGTTGTTGTTATTGTTGAATGATGTTTGTCATTAGGAAAAATATGATATACCCATTAATTATTGTGCTTGAAGTTTGGCTGAATTAGGTCCGTAATTTTTATACGTCAATTATTATTTTATTTTATAGAATTATATTTTATGTTTGACTATTTATACGTTGAAGAAAAATATTTTATATTATTAAAATAATTATATCTAGTTTTTTTTTTCAGACATACACAATATTATTTGCATTTTATTATTAAGAAATTGGCGGGGTTTTGATTGGATGGGACTTGGGAGCTACCCTATCTTAGAAACAGCCTTTTCCTTCTTCCGGGTAACATGAGCCTTGACTTTCTAGTGGGCCTATAGGCCCATCTATTTCCACTTGCATTGACGTTTTTGCCACTGAGTAGGCCCAGTTATTAATTGTAACAATTAAGGTCCTCTGTCTAGTGTCCTTCAATTATTTGATTTCATTCCTTAACTTATCCTCTTTATCCTCGTTTCGTAGGTTAATCGGACTTAAATCTTCCTGGACAAAATATACTTTAGAGAACAAAAGCATAAAATTACGATTAATGATACATAACCGTGTTGGCTTATTGCATCGTTAACTTATAAAATTAACACAAATTTATAAAATGAAAATTGATATCATTTTTTTTCTCTATTTTCATAACTCCTAATAATTTTATATTTAGTTTCCATACTTGGCATGATATTACAATTTTAATATGTATTAAAAAATTAGTTGATTAAGATAACCGTTTTGTAGTTGTACATACACAAGCATGACATGATTAAAAAAATGTGGTGTTTGTAATTTTTTTAAGATGAACATTTTGTAGTTATACATATCTTAAATGACCATTTTGTAGTTGTACATATACGAGTATGGATAGCTACAGAGAAATTAGTTGATTAAGATTACCTGGGGGCAGTAATTCAATTTCTCTTTTATATTCAGGTAATTGGGAAATTATTACAATATTTATTTTTTGAATGTCATTATTTTCTGGAAATTTGTAGTATTATGTGCTAAATTAGTCAGGGGTGAGAAGTGTTCTTCAGAATTTGGCGGCCATTTGATTTGCATGTGTATAGAGTATATGAAAAATGTTTTTTTTAAACCACACCAAAAGACGGATTATCGTCTTCTAAAGGATTACATTGTGTATTAAGCAAATGATATTTAAATCCATTTATTTGTCTATAAAGAAACATATATTAGCTTAACATTGTTTGTTGGTTTTGTTGTGAGTGGTATTGAATTGCTATTTTCTAGCTTATTTTGTAATAAACTTTATTGTTACTCAGTTTAGAAATATTTTATTTTTCTTTAGGGAAAAAGAAAAAGATACTACTAAATTTTTAAAAATTGGGGTTCGTTATCCCTGGTGTGCACAAACTTAGCAATGCATAATCATAATATGAATGAGAAGTACATGAAGTGAAATGGCAGAGGCACATGACTCTCCACAAGTTATCATTAAATGTGGCCATTCCTAACCTTTGTTGGTTGTAAAGGCTATGTTGGCTATTGTTTCCTAAACAGGCTTTGTCTCCCTCAGGGGGTCCTTTGCCATATGATATGTAAACTTGTCAGTATGTGCTAATAATTGAGCCAAGCTAAGGGAACTAGGGAAGTAATACCTTTCTTTATAGTTGTACATACACGACCTGTACTTTGTGTCAATTTTTTTAATAATATAACTGTTATTAAGAAAATTGATTTTTAATAATTTAAAATTTAATAGAAAGATAAATAAAATATAATTAAAAATTGTTTTAATTAAAATTCAATTTTTTTTTAATAATTTTTGTTTAGTTGGAGTTTATTAATTATTTAAATTCAATCACTTTGTTAAATTTGAAATTGACTTAAAAAATAAAAAGGTATTTGATGAAAATCAAATTTCCTTCATAGAAAATGAAAATTTATTATAAAAATATAGATAACATTTGTAATCAATTTTCGCACGGTTTAAAGTGCTCAATAATAAATTTATAAATAACGTTTTTAAAATAATTTTAAAACTTTTCTTAACCTATAAATTTATGACATATGTTATTAGGATTTTGTTTAATTGAAGTATTTAAACTGATCGTCCATGAGGTGTTAACGTGATAATAAAAATATTACTTTGTAATTTTAAGAGACAAATTTCAAATTTCTTTAAAAAAAACAGTTGTAACATAGTTGTTTTAATTAATAATGATTTCTCTATTTTTCTAGAAAGTATTTAATGGATGGTGAAATATGCAAGGAAGAACTTGTACAAAGAAATGAAAAAATAATTGCAGAAATAAAAAAAAAATCTACAATATTTACATTAAACTTTTTGTAATATTTAACATTTTGTTTGATGACAATGATATTACTATATTATTACTATTGAATTGATGTATCTTCAGTATAAATATAATGATATCGATCTTGCTTTCAATAATCAAAATTACTAGATCTTGCCTTTAAAAAATTGACAATTTTTTTTTTTATTATACCAAAAAATTATGTCGCTTCACCTCATGATAATATTGGATCTTTTACATTTTTAAATTTTTAAATTGGTGGTTAAATTATTTTTATATTTTACTATATATATTCTTTTTAAGATCCTTGTATTCATTACTATTTGACATTCAATTGAAACTTTACCGTCTATTTTTATGTCTCTCTCTTTTCCCATGAATCTCCATTGTTAATATGAGATTATGTAATCACTCTCAAAGCTATGGAACAGAACATGCAATGTATAATTATGCATTCTTACTCGTCCCTGTAGTCACATTGACAAAATTGTTTGCATGTTGAAGAACTGAAAAATGAGTTGGGCATTATCTAGCAGCTGCTATCATGGAAAAGATAAGTGATATCTAATAGGCATTAACAAATGATGGCTGGTGCTTTCAAATAACTTGTTAGTTGGCTACTGGGCTTCAATTGACAATACTGGGCCAACTTTTTACACCTCCTTCTTTGTCGCAAATTATACCGTGTACCTCCAATTTAAATTATATCCCTATAATATTTCAAAAATATCAAATTATTCTTTTTCTTTTTTATTATTATTTTACCAATTCAGATTTCTTTCTTTTACCATTTAAAGATTTTCGGATAAAACAATTCAAATTTTTGTGTACCTAAAAGATTTTCAGAAACTACTGAAATTTTTTTTATAAGATTTTCGGTACAAAAGGTTAACCGAAAAACTTTAAAAAAAAATCATGTATAGAAGGTTTGTACCGGAAATCTGTACTGAAAAAATTTTAAAAAAGATTTTCGGTACAGAAGGTTCAAAAGATGTGTACTAAAAACTTTTAAAAAAGTTTTTTAATACAAAGGTTGAAAAGGTATACACATTTATATTGAAAAACTTTAAAAAGAATTTCCAAAAAGTTTTTCGTTATAAAAGGTTGAAAATGTATTCAAGTTTGTATCGGAAAACTTTTAAAAAAATTCCGGTACAAAAGATTGAAAAAGTATGTATGGGAAATCTTTAAAAAAATATTCTAGTATATAAGGTTGAATAAATTAAAAAAAATATTAAAATAAAAATGATAAAATTTTCGGAAAACTTATGGTTTTAAATTTTTCAGTAATGGTTGTGTTTCGAAAATGTTGAATTTTATTTTATTTTTTATTATAGTTCACTACAAAAAAATTGATGTATCGTGACATGCAAAATGTGTCACTAAAAGTTATAAACTGTAGGTAAAGGTCAATAATACTTTGAGTGACACCCAGATTTAGTGTCAACTTTAAGGGGGCGTCCTGCTACACTTTGAGGACTGTCACTACATGCTATGAGGAGTGTCACAATATGTTTTTTTATTTCTACCTACAACAATGACTGTCACTAAAACCTAGGAAAATATAAATCAAAATTTAGTTTATTCCTACAGTATTGTCTGTCACTAAAACCTATTATTATTTATTAAATTATTAGTCTAGAATAGATCCCAGGCAGGAGAACATAAAACAGAAGGAAAAGAATTAGGATCCAAATTGGCTTGAATCTTGAATTTGAAAGGGCAAGCAATATCAGAGGCAGTAGGCACATCCCTATTCCTTTGCTCAAGTGTGACAGAATTGAGCATTGATCCTTCATTAGTCAGAGCATCATGAAACTCCCAGTCGTGGGAGATGGCATGGCCTAAAAAACCACATAAAAAACAACTATTTAAATTAAAAAAAAAAATCAATCTTTTTTTCTTCTGCATAAGTAATGCTCTTGATTGGACATTTAAAGCCTGTTTATACAAAAGTAAGAAAAAAAGGCACAATAAATGAGCAAGAAACTCATAACAAGGAACATGGCTGACTGAATGATATAATATATTGCAAAAATATAAAAAGGGGGGTAGGAAAAGACATCATGGCAGCTCTTAAATACAAATACCCGGCCCAAGTTAACAAGGGGCAAAATTTGCAGTTTCTTAGGGAAATAAAATAAAATCTTCAGATCATGAAATACGTAATGTGGGAAGCACCATGTTTAACCTAAGTTTAGGGAATCTACAAAAAATCAACACCGAAAACATCCAAAACAAACATATTAAAAATACAAGTAGCTCACCAATCATCTACATAAACAATATTTTATCGCACCCTATGGTTGAACATACATGTAACATGATTAATAAAAAGTTAAAAACATTCTTCTCTGTAACTAGGTAATAACTTTCCTATAAATAAGCTGATATCAAACTTCAAATTATGAATAAAAATATCAAATTCAGACCACCTCAGATGGTGATGCAGAAGAGAATACGGTATAAAAGAAATTAGAACCTTAACGGTAACATACCAAACATAAAAACCTTCCACTTAGAAAAAAATGTTCATTCAATTTGATCTTACCATAAACAGTGGCTTCTTCTTAAGTACATAGTGTGAACAACCTTACTTCAGTAACCAAAAAAGGTTGACATTTTTTCAAATATAACACACACACACAAAAACTGTTATGCCATATCATATATGTTCTCAAACAGAAATTGTTTATCTTAATTTTCACATTTTACTTATCCATACCTGGATCATATGCCACACACATTGCCAAGATTTTTTAGAAAACACTGGTGCCATCATTTCCACCCACCTGCAAAACAATGTCTATACATTTTAAATGGAAAATTCTGTTTAATATCACAAATGGTTTAATGATGGAGTTAAAAGAAAATCACACTGGACAGTGCAGCTGTTTACCCTAAGCAAGGAGGAGTAGTGCTACTGTCATCACACCTTCCACTACCTTTTAACTTATAATACCTTCTGCAAAGAGACATCATAATACCAACAGTAAATTTTAGCAATTGTTTGCAAACAAAAGATTAACTAGTAAAAAATCCAAAGCAACATGAAAATTATTTAAGGGAACTGTAAATCATTTGAATGACTGATAAAAAAGCTCATCGCAGAAGTACACTTCAATAATATGGAAAATTTTGGTGAATATACATGGAGAAAATCAATAATAAGGATAAATTTGTGAGCTGACATGTTCTTCAACACTTGCACACTTTACAGAGATGCTTCTTATGTCTGTGTGAGTGTGTCCAAGGAACAATGTAATAACCTAGTTCATTAGTAGAGTACTGTGTCGGTTATATCATAATAAGGATGTAGATCTACCAAATGAACACGGTTGCTAAACAGCTAGAGGTGGGAGGAAATGAGGTTAACCTGTGCACTTTTGATCCTGCTATATGTGCTGTCAGTGGATGATGAATTTCTGATTTATCACGATCCAGTGCAGGCTGTGATATCTCTAGTCCTTCTTCTTTAACAATAGATAAATACCTAACCACATAATCACCAAATCAAAACACAGGGAATAAAATAATCACCATTTGAAAAAAGAATTAACAATAACATATCAAATGTAGTCAACTAAAAACTTTAATTTAGTATCATCCGACTATCCTTACCGCAACTGATTGCCAGTGAAAATTATCATGTTTTGGACAATTTTAAATTTAATAAGACATGCACAAGTGCTTTACCTTTTCGGGTTAAAATTGTCGACAAGAAGGTCCTCATCCCAAAGAAATATATAATTGTAGTCAGCAACTATATCTGGATGCAAAAACCTGTTTTGCAAACCACCTATGACATCATAGATAGCATGAATTTGTGTAATAGTAACAGATGTAGGAGTAGAAAAAGAGGACATAGTGAATGTTGAACACAGTGTATAAATTAAGATTACGAAGTTGTGTGTGAGAGTTTCAAGTAGTTATTATCGACAAAATAAATAACATATAGGTAAGCGTCGAAAAATCATAACGAGTACAATTAAGAAGAAAGACCTTCAAGAATGAGGAGGAGGAGGAGAAGTTGGATTTCCACGACGGAGATCTTCAATTAACTGAGAGAGCTCTTTGCGAGAGGATTCTCGGCCAAACATGAATCCATACCTAAACAGCGCGAATTTAATTCAGATTAGGTTCGTAGCAAATTAGTTAGAATGAGAGTTTAGAAATAGTTACCAGAAGGAAACGGTAGAGAAAACACCAGCGGTGGCAACGGTCTGAAGTAGGGTGATCCTCTTCTCCATTTTCGCTCTCGTATTACGCAAACCGATCGATGAATGTAAGATCCTATCGTCAGTGGACATATCGAGTACCGATTAGCTAGTTGGACTTTCAACACCGCTAGGCCCAATTTACGTAGAAAATGATGCAGAAACCCTAATTGACGCAGAGGTTAAATTGCAAGAATAGGGGAAAAGTCTTGTAAGTCACGAGAAAAACCCTAATTTGAGATTTGTGAGATGAAATGGAGAATTGAAATTGAGAATACCTTTTGAACAAATTTGAGAAAGAAAATAGAAGGAGAAGAAAATTTGAGAAAGAAATAGAAGGAGAAAAAAAAGAATAGGAAAAAGGATTCTGAAATGGAAATTGGAAAGAAACACAATAAAATAAGTGAATATTTTTTGGACTTAAATATTTTATTTTATTTTTTAAAAGTTATTATATAGAATAGGTGACACTCTGTCTGTAGCTAAAAGAAATTATAGTGACGGTAAAAAAATATCACTAAAACTTGAGTGTCACAGTAGATCATTTTTTTTGTAGTGGTTCTAGAAAACTTCAAATAAATTTTATGGTATCAGAAATCTTAAAAATAAGTTATTTGGCAAATACATGTTAAGTTTTTTGGTAAAAAAGAAAATAATAATACTCATTTTTATACTAAAAAACTGAATGATAAATTTTAACATTTATACGACGACAAATCTGTCATTTTATTACAATGTGAAATATAATGTTAGACGAGGTTTTAAAACGAAGAAATCATAAGAGAGAGTATCATATGTGTACTTTAAAAGAAATGATAGTTAAATGTGTTAATTATAATATCAAAAATACATTTTTTTTAACTTTTTAGACTTAATTATACTTTTATAATTTTTTCTATTTTATCACATTTAAAAATATAATCACTCTATTTTAAAATTGAAATTTTTTATCTTTGAGTTTCATATTTGTTTTAATTTTGTTTCCAACGTATAATTTTCACTCTAAAAATTGGAATTTTTTACCTTTAAACTGACATTTCTCTTCAAATTTATAATTGGGACAATAAATACTCATTCTTAGAGCTAAAAATCACTATTCTAGAGTCAAAAGTCTAGGTGCTTGATGTCAAAATATAAATATTATATGATAGTGAAAATGCTGGAAACATTGGAAATAACCACTTTCATATCATATGAATAAACCATTGGCCTATTGGTTACTTATGATTTTTTTTTACACATAGATTTGATATTTGAAAACCAAAAGGAAAGAACTTTCAAACTACTAAAATGATAGAAATCCAATAAGTAATGATTGGTTTTAAGTGCTTTGGTGCACTTAGTTGTTTTCATAATGAGAGAAACTATGGCTGATAAGTATGAGTTGTGGCAGCATACAAAACGTGGGAGACAATATTCTTGTTTCATCCTTGCTGTCCTAAAAGCCTGCAACAAATCTTAAGTCAAACCACTTCTCCCAAAATTATTTCATTCTGCAATCATGGATAAAAGACACCAATGATTTCATCACCAATATCAAGTTAATCCTTATTGCATGGAGAAGATCAATTGAACAATATCAGTTTGTTAACATTAATTGACACTAATAATTCACTTTGATTCCTCTAAAGAAAGAAAAAAATATCATGTAATAATGTAACTATTAGTGGTTGGTAAAAAGTGATAAGTTGTATCCTAAAATGATTTCTTCCATCCATACCTTCTGCATTAAATGAGGCAGTTTGTTCCATGACTTTTATATGCCTTGCCTGTATGATATATCAACATACATTATATTAGTTACATTTCTTAAATAATTTTGCCACTTTGCATGCCAAAAATAAATTTCCTTTTGGTCTGCAAAAAGCATGTTAATTTAGCTATTGAAAATATAAATTGGCATGTGAAAAAAATGTAATCACATTGTTTATAACAAGGTGTTTTCAGTGATGGATCATCAGTTGATGCTGGAGGATCCTGTCCAAATATCATCTCACAACTCATGTCATCAAAATCTGCAAATAAAAAAATCAATCTAATTGTATACTTCAATTGTTGAGATTTATTTAATCATAGGAATTTCCTTTATTTTCTATAGTTCATTAAGAGTCATGTACAACTTAACAAAACATTTTTCATCACTCTCATGTTACTAATTAGTATTATTAATATCATTAGTATTTCGTTGTACTTAAGGATTGAATTTATTATCTCCTTATTATTAGTAATTAGTTATATTATATATAGAAATGTCTCAAAATGTTGACACATTACTCATCATGTTCAATTTGAATGCTTTTGGTAAACACAATTCATTCATGATATTAAAACTATATTTGAAAATTAATTATAATTAAAAAAAAAACATATATGAAGTTTAACTTATGAATATTATTTAGGTTCATGAGATATGGTATTTTTGAAATTGGTCTTTTAACGGCTTGTTTATTTAGTATAAATAATTTCTATTTTCATTTTTATTTTTAATTTTAGTTACTCACAAAGCGATAAGAGACTATTTTTAGAGAGTCTCGTGTCTCTTAAATTAATAACAAGTTAAAATTAACCTATATTTTAAAAATAAATATAAAATATTTTCATGAAGAAAACGAATACTTAAAATATACTATGTTTATCATGCTTATACTCATGCAAGCAATTGCTTAAGATACTTACTTGGTACCATGTTGACTGGCATACCCAGAGAGTTCTTTACAAACGATTGAGTTGGAATTTTACAGAGATTAATACACATGCCTACACAATTTGTCTCTTCTAAAAACCTGTAAATATTACTTTCTAAGTCTCGTAATAAGTGTGACTTTAACATACAAAATAAAATATCTTAAAATAAAAATCATTCATAATTTTCAATGCAACTTTAATTATTATTTTCTTATATTACTCTTCAATAATTATTATATATATTATTTTTAAAATATTATTATATTTTAAATTAATAATAGTAAAAAATTAACAAATAATTAAATAAATAATTTGTTAAAATAATTTTTATAATTATCACATTTCTTAATATATATACAAAAACTTTAAAAGACATTTATTGTGAGTCGGGTGAATTTGAATTTAGATTGCTAAGAGAAAATTAGGAAACCATGGTTTTTAGTTTTTTTCCTCAGAGGGAATGATGGATATAACAATAATCATGATTTGGGTATTGACAATATATAACAAAAAATCTCTTGATATGGTCATCATGACAATAATCATAATGAGAGTGTGGGTATGGGAGAAACGTAATAATCATAGAATAGTAGATTAGATTGTGTTGGACACAATGTTTCTTAATTATGTGGGTAAGTGAGTCTCTAGGAGATAATTTGATTGCTAAGTTGAGAGAAGTTAAATGAGTTATAAAAAATAGATTTTAGTTTTAAATTGAAAAATTAACTCAATTATTAATTTATTAATATTTATGTATATAAAAATATTAGGTGGGTAAGCATCATTTTAATGTTAGACAAAGATGTACTAATAATATGTATATAAATGAATTATGAACGAATGAATAAATAAACTAACCTGCATTTTTTTATGTAGACTACATTTTTTTCTCTTCTCCCGTTGACATCTGATTCTTTCACCTTCTCATGGTGAAATTACAGAGATTAATTAATCCTTCTAAAATCATTTTTTAAATCATAGGTCGACGGATAGAGGAAGGATATACTTTTTTTGGTTTCAAGAAGTTTAGTGAATAAATTCACATGCAAACAAAAGAGTATTATATATTAAAAATTTATACATCAAAGTACAAATGTTTCTATCATCTTTTACCATGAACTCCAGCTATAACTATAAGGCAACTATTAATTTATATTTCATTTTTCTTAATAGTTAATGTTAATAATTAGTTAATAATTTTTATTAGAGTCAAAGTTCATCTATGACTTTGTCATTTCAACTCTCCATACATACAACCAACCACCTTTGACTCCCTTTATTTATAATCAACTAAAGTGCAACTTTATTTATTTTCAAAATAAAAATTCATCGATGTTCTAAAGAATAGTTCGTTAATTGAGCTTTTATAACTTAAAAAATACATAAGGATCTTTATGCATTTTTAACAGTATATTTTCAATCGAGTTCTCCAATTTGATGGTTCATATCCGTTTTGAATTACTATGTCAACAAGGATTCGACATGATGATCAATATGATATGTTATAAATTTTATATTACAACCATTCTGTTTCCATGCAAGAGTCTTTTTAATCACTTGCTTTTTGATAAACGTATTGTTTGTTGATGATGTCTTTGCTGACTCTATTTTCTATTCTGATTTCTGCCATTTACATGACTTAATGGATTCCATTTGGCCCAACAATGATTCGTTTTTTTTTTCAACACACAAAACTTAAGTGGAGTCCATTTGGCCACTACACTCACCATTTTTCAGTCTCATAACTAGTGGAAGACATGGTAATTTAGCAATACAAAATAACATTCATGTGATTTATCAAATCACAAACATATCAAATATACACGTTAGATAAAAATAATACAAAATATATAGCTACATATATGATAGTTGTTTACCTCGGAGGTCCCAACTAACCAAGTAAAGAACAAACTGCTGAAAATGGCAAAATGTTCCCTTGTGAATTTAGATGGTGGTAGGTGTTTCTTTATCTACAATAATAACAACATATTCATTGTGGAAAATTACAATGCTCATGCATTTAAAATAAAAAGTAAGAAACAAAAAGATACTATTGAAGAAAGACTAAACCTTGATGAAAGGAAGGATATATCAACTTCTAAAATTTCTTTTCCATTCATAGTTACATTAATTTCAAAAAAAGTTTGCGGCTGCAGTCTCCAAGAGAGAAATCAATACTTTTTTACGTCTCTCCCACCACAATATGATTCTAATCGAAGTCATAGAGAAATATTTATATAGACCAACATTTACACAAATTTTTTTAGGTATATTCACACAAATAAATAAAAAATAAAAGAAAAAATGATTGAATGATAAGATTAAATTATTTTTCTTTTAATTTTTTTTCATGTGTGTTCCCCAAAATTTGTGTTCAAATGTTGTGTCTCTCCAAAGTCATATTAGTTGCACTTTAGCATAATTGTCTACAATATTAATAATTTCGATATATCTACGATTTGAAACCATCTAGATAATAAACAATGACTAGGAAAATATTTTACTTGAGATGTTTAAAATTGAGGTTTAAAGGAGCAATTGAACCTTATATAATAACAAATTCGGTTTACAAGAATATATAAGTACAAAAAACACAGACAATAAATACATAAGATTTGATTAAGATATTAAACCAATTGTATTTATGTCTTTAAGTGCAGAGATATTGTTGAATTTATGATTTTAAGCTTACAACTTATATTTAAATATTATTATTGAAACTATATCGGAAAGCAAGAACATGCAAGAAGAAAATAAAATAATAATGAGTAATGGACTTACCAATGAAAATATTATCTTAGGGAAGGCTGTATCAAGAGCTTGAATGATAACCTCTTGCTGCTGAATAGGATTAAATTTCTGTTTTGTCATAATAGCTGCCTCAACAAGACTCTCATAGCCACTCTTATTGTTTCTAAATCCTGCAAAGGATACAGATTACAAAGTCTGCACTTTCTCCTTGAGATAATAAATAAATTGCAAGAAAGGGGCAAAAGGGTATGAAATGAACCTGTGGCAGCTTGAACACTTTTTGATAAATGGTTTATTGCTAAGAGATCAAACCAGCTATCTTTGTAGACATTAGTACTATGTTTTGTTGTTTCATTAGGAATGTCATGATTTGAAGGCCTTTTGAGCACACAAACTATAGAAGGTGGATGTTGAGGTTTATGTTTGAACAGATCGTAGTGAGTTGAAGTTAGTGTCGAAATCATGTTCTTTCTTAAAACGTTTGCTTCCATTTGTGAATGTTGGTTTGAGTTTCATGTGAAAGACAAAAAATGTTAATAATAAATAACAGGGGAAGAGGGGAGAGAGGCATATATAAAAAACAAGTGCATGAATAGCATATTCACACAAACTTCATGCTCCAGATTATCCTGTTACTTTTGGTTTGAGGAATAGATTCAATTTTGGTTTGGCTTGTGGTTCAACCATCTTGATAGGCTTAAAATATTAGTTAATGATCATAATTTTTAAAAATAATAAAAATAGTTATTTTATATTTATAAAAATATAGATAATTGTTTATTTTTAATTTTTTTATTAATAAATAAAATTAAAATAGAGATTGTGTTTACAAGTAAATGGAATTATTCAAAATTATATTTCAATTTAAAATAAAGATAAACTAAATTAATTGAAGCAAAAAAAATTGAGGGGAATTGAAGCAAAACTTTTAAAATGCATATTAAAAGAAAGATATGTTAAATTATACAAAATTATTCAAAGCTGATCCGACTCCAAAACAATTTATCACAACAAGCTTAGGATGATTGAGATTTGAATGGCTACAATAATTCTGTTTTATTTAGATCATTAGTTTAATTTAGAAGATTTGTTGGACACCTCTCCATCCCAAAAATAAATAAAAATTAGTTAAATAAAGTCACTGTATTTGGTTTAAATTGAAGATAAAATATATTAACTTTTTTTCACCAACTTTACTTATATTTTGGGACGCAAGGCACTTGCAATTTAATGGATAAAAAATTTAAGATCTTTTATTAGTAAAAATGTTTATGAAAGCAATTTACCTGGAGAATTAAAAGTGTATCGAATTATCTCAAGAAAAATCAAATTTAAATAAGTAGAAAACAAAGTACAACTGAAGCTATCCAGTATTGCCATTATGATGATTTATATTTGAGCTATTGTTTCAATAGCTTTCATTTTTATTACAAATTAAATAAGTAGATCAGCCAATTAAGTCTCAAAAACCTAAGCTTCTCTTAATAAGTTTCATATTAAATTCTTAATTATGAGTTCTCTATTTAAAGAATTTTTTTTTTACCTCAACTTATTATTTTATTATTTTTTATGGGTCTATCATGAATTCCAAATAAGAGAAATGCATATGTGGTGTTCGACATTGTTCAATAATTTCGAGTTGAGAAAATGTGTAGGAAGAAAAAAGTTTAAGTAGTTAGGTGATTGGTATCACTGTTTAGATTACATAAATGATAAATCTCATGAATTCATTTTCGCCCGAAATCTTTTTAAAGCAAACCATATTGGCGTAAACAGAAAGGATGGCATAAGATGGGGTGCGAGTAGTAACCACCTTATTTTCCATATATTTCCGTGCGGTCGGGCCCATAAAATCAACTCCAGCCCATTAAAATAACACCAGACAGGCCCATACCCCAATGTAGGATAAGATTTATTCGGCTAGAGTTTAGTCTGTTACAATTTACAAAAACCATGGCAGTGGCAGGAAGTGCTGCTACCTTCTTGTCCTCACTACCAACAATACATGCTTTTCAAAATCGAAATGCATCGCAATCCACAACCGTTTTATGTGTTCCCCTATGTCAGAGGATATTCCTTACGAAGAGAAAATCACCGCATAGGTTTGTGGTGGTGGCAGTGACACAAGGCTCAGCAGAGTCCAGTAAGTCCGATGAAAATATCCCTTCATGGGCTAAGCCTGATTCAGATGAACCTCCTCCATGGGCTCGAGATGAGGCCCAAAGCAAAACCGCTTCTACTCAACAAGGATTTGATATTCCATTTTATGCTTATTTACTTGCCTCTGCTATCACCGCAATTGCCGCTGTAACTAACCTCTTCTCTCTCTCTCTTTCTTTTTCATTTCCTGCTGCTTATTAAATTTTCTTATGTGATCTTTTGAATTTGATAATACAGATAGGTTCGATTTTTGAGTATTTGAACCAAAAGCCGGTGTTTGGACTTTTGAGTTCTGACAGCGTATTCTATGCTCCGTTGCTTGGTTTTTTCGCCTTCACCGGCATTCCCTCTTCGGTAATAGTTACTCTCTTCACCATTCCCTCTCCGTTGCTTGTTAGGGTTGAATACCATTGTCCAGTTAATTAAATTAACAAATTTGTATGAATCACATACACCAATATTAATTTAAGAAAATGAAAATTATTGAATCTTTGTGAGCTAATGAGTTAATGTTTCTTCCATTCAGGCGTTCTTGTGGTTCAAGTCCGTTCAAGCTGCCAACAAGGAAGCTGAGGAACAAGACAAGAGGGATGGCTATTTGTAGTTATATTATAGAGTACTACTTTGCATCCTGTGGTAACTGTTTTTTTTTCTTTCCACATCCAACTCAAGCTTCCTTTTCCCCTTTAAGAAGCTTTTTTTGTTGTTTTGTCTGCGTAGGTAAGTCATACGCTAAGTCATACGCGGAAATTGCATATAATGCTATATTGTAATTTGTAAGTAAAAGTCCATTGTGAATATTCATGTTTTTATATGAATATCAATGATTAAAATCTCAATTTGGTTTGTGAAATTGTAAGAGTGTGTGAAGTTAGTCATTCACTTCAACGAAATTCCAAGTTAGTCCTTGAATTTGCACAATATTTGTCAACTTGATTTATTTGTTTGCCCTGGTTAGTTATCAGAATTAGGGATTTAATACGGTATGCTAAGTGCTTTGTTTGTAACCATGTTATTTTACGTTGTCAAGGTGCTTAACATGGAACGCATGTGTGCAGCAAGACACTTAACGTGCCATATCGGCGTCAATAACTCTGTTAACTAACATGGTGCAAAAGTGATGATTACAAATATATTCTTTGTTATTAAGATGGTGAATGTTGAGCCATATGCAGCTCCTAGGTTTCCCATCTTTTCATGCAAAATTGTTGGTTCATGGGCTGTGTGGCTTTGAGATGAGCTCTTGGACTGGCTCTTTGATCCAGTATCATTCTCCCTAATTTGAATACAACTTGCCCTCAAGTCAAACTATGCTTCATTGTCAAAGTACATTGTATAATTTACTTTGATGTGAATTACAATATTAACTATCCTTTTGTGTATTTTTATATGAAGGAATAGTTGTAGTGTTAGACATGTTGGTTTTGTTAGGCTATATTTTCTTTTTTATTATTGAAATATCTCATCAACCGCTTATAATATGACAAAACTCTTATCCAGTGAACACTTAATAAGTTGTTTACCCAAATAAGTCTGTAGTTTATTTAACTATAACCTTGAATTAGAATTAAAACTTCCTTTAAAGTGATCAACATTGTCATTGTAGCCTTTGGGGTAGACCTGTTCACCAGTGAACTTGTGTAGGTTGAAATATAGAGTTGGGGATTTCAATTGGTGGAAAGTCTTGTGTAAAGAATGTTTGTTGAGTTTTTCTGGTTGATTTAGCATTTGATTGGTTTAGCTTTTGGACAACTAAAATAGCTTTCCGATGCAATTTTGACCGCGATTTACTATTTGTAGCTTCCACTTAGACTTGAGTTTGTCATCTAATCCACCATGAAAACAAACAACCTCTTACACTTGTATGACCTTTTTGAACAATATGATTAGTACACTTGTTAGCTTGTTTTCCAATATAGACACTGACCTTTCAATTAGACTTCTCAATCAGACCAAGAATATTTTTCAGCATTGATGGAATGTTCCTTTTTTACCATCTCAACAACAATATAAGATTCAAGTTCAACCATAATTTGTTGCTAGCTTCCCAAGCTACCTTTAAATTAGAGTACAAAGCCTACATTTCAGTTCAAATAGGCTAAGGAAGGAGATTTCTAAACTCCTTATCAATAATATGTGAATAGTTTTGGATAGCATACCAAATGTTGTCTTCCATGTGAGTAGTTTGAGTGAAGACCAAAGGATTTTCTCTCTCTCTGAGGATGCCAAACGATAGAAATACTTGCTTGGTCACGATTTATTTATGCTTGTGATCAACAAAGTATTTATCGGCCAAACGATTACACCTAAGAGAATATGTCATTTTCAAGTAGATTAATCATTTTAGTTCAAAAAGCGTTTGCATCTTTAGAATCTCTTAAAACATGCATTAAAGTTTTAGGATAATCATGATGTCTCATCCCTCTTCTCATTGGTAAATAATCTTCCATAGCAACTTTTCAGGAGGCATTCCTACCAGTCTTCCTGGTTGAGTCTCTCTTGATTCCTTTGTTTTATGTGGGACATTTGTGTAATACATCTAATTTTCAAATGTACTTTTTTTAGTAAATCAGTTATTTATCATATGTAGTTTACATTGCTTCTCAAAATTTTAAAAGAAAAAATCCCAATTTTTTTGTAAGAGTTAAATCTAAGTGTATTATTAGGGAAATCTGCACATACCTCCCTTAAGGTTTGTTCAAATGTCACTCAAACTCCCTCTATTTTTTATTCAAACAAATATCTTCCCTCTTTTATTTTCAATGTGATAAATACCTTCTTTCTTGTTTAACACAGTATGTCTCTGTTAAAAATTAAAATACAAATGGTTTGATCTTGTTTAACAAATCCTTACCTTCTCCATTTTTTAAATCATTTCTACCGTTAATTGAGTTACTAAATTCCCTGTCATTTCTCTTTTGTTTCTCCTTTTTTGTTGTGTTAAAAAAAACATAAAAATTGACATTTACGCATACTTAAAAGACAATCAAATCATCTTGCTCTTGTTCAAAATTACTATTAAGTTATACAAAACCGTATATAGTTTTTTCGTAAACGTTATAAACTTATCCATTTCCCAAAAATGTGAGAGAAGGTGCAAAGATACTAAAGTAGAAAGAAAAAAATCAATTAACAAGAAAAAAAAACTTGTCAACAAAGTCATAATGGAGAATCTTTAAAGGTTTGCATTTAGAGGCAAAACAATTGGAAGAATTCAAAGGCAAATGATAAAATCTCATTTAAATAATTTATGGAAATAATGCAAAATACTCACGCACATATCTTAGAACTTCAAAAGTAAAGTGTAGAACTGTGTTTTCTTTTTTTCTCTCTAATAGTGATAACCGTATTATCATAAAAGAGATGAGTGTTTTTAAAAAATAGATGACGTGTCTATGTAGTTTAGTAAAACTTCAAAAAAGATTAATGTAATTTTTCCTTATTATTATAAAAATATGTTTCATTTCTAAAATTTGAAAAATGAAAACTTTTATAAATATATTTATTCATTGACAATAGTTATAAATTTTTAAAATAAAATTATAATATTAATTTTAGTTCTTGCAATAGAACCAATCTCATTTGGTAGGAAAAATATCCATAAATATAACTTTCATTTTAAATTATTAAAGACATTTATTATTATTATTTGAATATACACCTAATTAATAGTAGGCTTCAAACACAATTTTGACTCTTCTAATTTTACTAATTTACAATTTTAATACCTCAATTTATGAATATTCTTGTTGATGTATCAAACTGAACGATGAAATACATGGCAGTGTGACAATGCATATGTAGATTTTTTTTATTTTATTTTTTTACAGATGTAGTAATCCATGTGTCTTACACGACTAGCTATTCGTTAATAAAATTGTATAAATCTCTTTATTTGAAAAGAGAAATTTGTTTTTTAGTAAGTATGTAAATATGTTCGTTTTGAGTTTACTAATGTCCAATATATATATACATGTCTTGTATTTTTTACTCTAAAGTGATCAAATTTTTATTTTTAATTATCTTCTTATAATGAGCTCTGTGTAAAAAAAAAAATATTCACAAGTATACTGTAAGTACTTATATCTTTTTCTATCAATTATTTTTTATGCAAATCAAATAAGTATTTATATTTAGATAATAATGAATTTAATTTGGATACATTGTTAATATAAATATATTTGTCATGTTAATAAATTATAATGTAAATAAATTTAATTGAAAATATTGTTTTTAACCCTAACTATCATATAAAAGTAAAACATAAGACAATTTATGATGATTTGATATTTTACACTCTTAGAGTATTTCTGTTTTAAACTACACTCTTAGAGTATTTCTGTTCTTCTCATTAAAAAAAATGAAAATTTATTAAACAATTATTGATAAATTTAATGAAATATACTTTATTACAAATATATATCAATTAAATTGTTTAAAATGAGATGGCCGAAGTATTTTCTTAATTTGTATGAAAAGAGTAAATGTATCAACTTTCTTGAAAAGATGAAGTAAAATTTATATATAATATTTTAGGACATCATTATACAAAGTAAAAATTTTAATATTTGTTTATATCTAAAACAAAAAGTATGAGTATTTTTTTCTTATATTATAAAACATTAAATTAAATATATGTTTTGTGTATTAGTATTCATAAATTGTCCTTTTGTATATGAGTGTGTTTAACTATAATTTTTTATTTTTTAATACACATTTTTATTATTAATTACGAATGCATTTAAAAAAATGTGTATCTTTAAATTGAAATAAAGCCTATACTAGCTTACTGCTTATATATGTTAAAATATTTACACAAATATATCGTAATTTAATTGATATGCACATCAGTAAAAAAATAGCATGGACCGTTTAAAATTGTACTTGTATCTAATCATAATTCATAGTCATAATATGGTAGAAACAAATACGATAAGAGAGTTACGTGGTATGAATTTGACATGGTCTTATGAATTATGATGATAGGATATGATAATTATTGATGGGTAGGATATATGGGATAACATAAATATTTCAATATATGATACCATATGGATATGACAAACTAAATAGAAAATATTATTTTATTTTATAAAACTATCCTATTGTATTTAAATAATAAAACTACTCATGCAATAGAATTATTTTTGTTCCGACAAAAATTAAATTAAATTTATTAATTAAATTTGAATATAATGTAATTGTTGCATTGTATAAAGTTGAATGTTAATTTTAGTTTTTATTTTTATTTTTAAATTATATTTTCTCTTATGTTTTTTAAAAATATAAGAGATAGTTAAATCAATAAAATTTAATGTGTTTAAAATTTCACATAATTTTAAAACTAATTATTAATATTTATATAGTAAATAAAATTAATTGTTATATATTTATTTTTTAATATTATTTATCATATTTTAAATATATTTTATAAGAATTTAATTGTTGTAAAAATCAAATATCTTAATTATTTACATTATAATCATTTCTAATTATAATCATTTCTAATTATAATTATTTCTAATTATAATTATTTATAAAATATTTTAAATATAATTTTAATAAAAGTCAAATATCTTAATTAATCTAATAATTATAATTAATTGATAGTATATATAAATTAAATCTATTTGATAAATATAAGTAAAAAAGTATTTTCTAATGAATTTTCCACCTAAATATTAAAATTTAAGTATAAAGACAGTATAATATAGGATAAAAATATTTATATTCCAATTTAAGGTGTTATCCTAATGTTATTATAGCCCTTGTCAACTCTAAAATCATGTTGTCATAATGATCAAATACTCTTATGTTATGTTGTCATGATGATCAAATAGACTTATTTATACGCTAGTTCCATCTAGAAGTAATTGATATATCTTTTAAGCTTATTCGAAGAAAATACGTTTTTTTTTTCAATTTGTCTTGTTAGTTCTAAGATTAATTGAAATTGAGAAAGATGATTGAACTTAAGAATGGAGAACGTTCTCTTTTATTAGAGGTGGAAGGTGATACTTACAAACAATATGACACTCAAGTTAATATATAATTAAGTAAAATTGAGGTATTAAATTAAATATATGTAAAATATATTTGAATCGAATATGACAATGATATTTATTAGAGTGTTTGTCTCTCGTCAAAATAATAATGTTTGAATAGACAAAATCATAACTTTATATTTTTTTTTAACCATTGTTAAAGAGAATATTTTATTAAGTGTTTAGAATTGAACGATAAATCTAAATGATTATTTTGACAAATTTAACATTGATCCCATCCAATATATTATAATTCTTTCACTAAAATTCGAACAATGATTCAATATTATGGAAGACCAAGACTCCACGGCATTAACAAGAACAAGTAGTTTACCATTAGGACATATAAATACCAAAGTCAACAGTTCTATTCATACTCTGCTATATAAGAAAACTATGCAGCTTATAAATAACTCTGTTTTTTTAAATAAATAAATTTAAAAAAAAAAAAACTAATTATTATTTCATGCTTCTTTAAACAACTTTTATTTCATATTAACTAGTCACACAAGTTATACATATAAATTGAGGATTTTGGATTGTGTGGGGCCACATTTTTTACATGTAGCCCCAAATTTTTCATCTTTTGATAAAAATGGAGCAATTCAGATTTTGGTGTCGAAATTTTTAATTAAAAAATTAAAATCTATCTATAATTTTAAACCGTTTAATTTTAATCAAACAGTGGTGGAGATATTGCAAATGTATGCAGTAGTGCAAGAAATCCATCAAACAACTTGAGGACAAATCCACCGCTTCGATCGCTGCGTTTTAACGTTCATTACCGTCACACGACTATCAGTAGAAGGGTGAGTGTGAGGCATATTCTGTGTAACTACACTAAACCTTCATAAACACGATATTGACATCTGAACCAACAGAAACTGTCTTCATAGGGTTAATATAGTCAATTCATCAACTCCAACCACCGTTCTTCAAATACACAAAGTCACGCACTCACACATGGATTCCCCTATGACAAAAATACCCTTCAATTTTTTATTAACCATATATCTTTTATAATCAAGATGACTGTTCTAAAGCCAAATAAATGAACTTTCCTTGTAGACTGTGTAGCACGAGAACAAGGGTGTGTATTATTGTCACGTCAAAGTCACGCGCTGCACCACTGTCTCAGAAGTCCAAAAGCTATGAGATTTTTTTCATCTCCCAAACCTTATTTTCATCGCGATTACGATAGCGGGACCAACTACTTTCTCACGAGGGCATTTTCGGTATTCATCAGAGGCGCGTCCATTCTAATCTGCCACGTAAGATAACACGTGTCATTCTT
This sequence comes from Cicer arietinum, assembly GCF_000331145.2. NCBI lineage: Eukaryota > Viridiplantae > Streptophyta > Magnoliopsida > Fabales > Fabaceae > Cicer > Cicer arietinum. The sequence continues at coordinate 68,821,285 of NC_021162.2, forward strand.
TCGTTCTTTCTCTACTCGCTGCCTTTAAGTAGTGATCTTTTCCTTATCCTCTCTTCTCCCACAGCTTCACGCGCAAACAAGTCTTCTTCATCTTCCAATCGCCGGCAACAGACTCATCGGCGATAATGGATGTTCCAGCCACGCTATCGTTATCGATCTTAATTTACTGATGTCGTGGTGCCGTACCTTGCTTGAGAGCTGTAATCGTGTTTATTAGTAGAAACCCTAAGCAAAAGCAACTTTACTTAGCACAGTTTTGAAGTTATTCCATATTTACTCTATTTTCCGTGTATAAATTAAAATAATCCGTGAAATTATTAAGAAGATCGCTCTAGTTTTTCAGTTTTTACGGTATTTGCAGAATCGTATTTTTCTTTTCAAATCAACTTCTGCAAAATCTTGAGTAGTGGTTGCAGAATTTTGCAATATTGTTATGTGTTCTGATTCCTAATTCAAAATCAACATCGAGTTCGGAAATTGACGAAACAAAGAGTTGAGAAACTCTGAATTGTTTTGGAGTTTCGTCATGCCTTTCACGATGAAGATTCAGCCAATCGATTACCAGGTTCCTTCAGAGAAAATTAAGCCGATTATCAAGTCGCGGCTTAAGCGTCTCTTCGAGCGCCAATTCTCCGGCGTTCTGAAGAATTTACCGGCGGAGAAGATCGTCGGCGATGAACCGTATCCACGCAAGGACGGCGTCGATTTCGAACCGAACTCAATTTGTCTGTCGAAGATGGTACAGAGTTTCATGGAAGAGAAACATTCCGTTTCTGTCACGTGTGGACGCAACTGCTTCAACAGAAACTTCGACGATTGTTCTGATACTGAACTTCACGCGTTTGGTGGTTCTTCGTCTGGTGAAGCGTACGAAATCCTCAAGGTATCAATCGCGTGTTTGTTTTACTATTAAATTAATAATTATTCCATAAGTGAGAGATTAATTGTTAGGTATAGTTTCTTTATTGTTTTGTTTATTACTTAATAAACCGTTTTTGTTACTATTTCGGTCAGGGTTTGGTGGCGTGTCCAAATGTTTATGAAAGAAATTTGTTAGCGGACACAACTAAGATCATTGAGAAGAACAAAACATTGTGTAAACGCAAAGATAATAATTGCAGAAAGATTGTTACTGATGGATTATTGGCTCTTGGTTACGATGCTTCAATTTGCAAATCTCGCTGGGAAAAATCCACTTTCTGTCTCGCCGGTACAAAAACCCTAAATTTATATTACAAATTACAGATCAATATATAATTTTCATATTTTATAATTTAAATTTTGTTTTATGATTAATATTTTAGGGGAATATGAATACATTGATGTGATAATGGGAAAGGAGAGGGTGATAGTTGACGTTGACTTCAGATCAGAATTTGAGATTGCTAGATCCACCAAGGCTTACAAAGTGATTCTTCAAACCCTTCCTTATGTATTTGTTGGAAAGTGCGATCGGTTACAGAGGATTGTTGCTATAGCTTCTGAAGCAGCGAAACAGAGTATGAAGAAAAAGGGTTTGCATGTTCCACCATGGAGAAAACTTGAATATGTTAGATCAAAATGGCTCTCTCCTTATACACGAACCACACCACCTATGTTTTGCCATTGGTCGCGTGAAATCAGTGAAGAAGCGGAGAGGAAACAAAGGGTTTTGATGGGAAGTGGTGGTGGTGGTTGTGATGAATCAGAGTCAAAAGCGATGATTGAATGGAAGCCACCAGAATTGAAACCCAAAAACTCTCTGACTGGGGTTAAGGTTGTCACTGGTTTGGCAGCTGTATTTCGTGAAAACCCATGAAATTTTGTTTTTGTTTTATAAAAAAAAAAGATAAGGTTTTTGTTTTGTTGTTTTATATAAAATTTTACTGATTCTCTATAGATTGAGAATTCTGAGGTTGTGTAAGTACTGTAATAGGCTAACAGCTCTATGATCTATCCCCTTCTGGTTTTTATTGTAAGGGATGGTTTTTTTACTGATGATATATTATATAATATGATATATAATATAATAATAGTGTCAATGAATAAAATGAATAAAATAAAGTTGATGAAATGAATTGTTGGTTAATGTTGTGGATTGCTTTTGTTGTTTGCTTGACATTAATTATCTTATCTGTTTCTTGTGTTGGGATAAACTGTTTTATTCTATGGGTGCATCGTGGGGGTAGGATTCGTGGAAGATAGATACAGTAATTTGTAAACTACTCATGTGTTTGAAGTTTGATTCTTATTCTTTTCTTTAAGAATACGAAATGGACGCTGACAAACAATTGTGCTGGTGCGTTTAAACACACTGAAAAAGATGCTGCTGGTGCCTTACAACACACTGAAAAAGATGAAGAGTATTCGATGAGTAAAACATATGTGATGATGCCATGTTGTGTATTTAACTATTTTCAATTTTTAATAAAATTAAATGTTACTACTTGTATTATCTCCATCAAATTTTCTCTGTATTCAGTTCTCCCTATTCATCATCCTCCTTCACAAATATGAGAGGACCACTTTTTCACATACGCATACATCTGAATTTTGGACGGTACAAATTTACAAAATGATGGCTTCGTATTCGTTTTACTTCCCCGGGAATTATGCTGTGGGAATGATAGTGTGGTAGGACTAGTATTTAGTGCTTGCTCAGTTACTCAGAAAACGATGTCGGTTTCTGGATTATTGGCATCCTTGAATCCACTGATGTACTCTACTTGTGGTTAAACCCGCAAAATTTTGACTATAATAAATTAGAGTTTTCCTACTGTAATGTAACATGTAAAATGTTCGAAACCAGAAAAGAAATATTGGGTTGAATTACATCAATCAAGTTGTTGAGTTGGGTTTGATTTTTGAAATTTGTCTGGTCTTTTTGAAATATTTAAATTTTTTATTTTTGAAAAAATTAATTTTTAAAATTAAAAATAAATTTAAATTTAAATTTAATTTTAACAAAAAAATATTTATTTTACTTAAATTTATATTTTATTTAATATACAAAACACTCGTAGTTGACTAATTGATCCATATAAAATTTGATTTCTAAATTTATATTATAAAGATTTATATTTTTTGTGAATTTTAATATATTTATTACAACAAATTTTATTAATTTTATTTTATAAGTTATGAAATTTTAAATATTTTAATATATATTTTTTATTTTTTATTTTTTAAATTATTTATTAAATAGTTTATTGACCACAATCGTAGTTCAATAAGTGAACCAATTAAATCGTAACTCATAAGTTTTGTTGGTTTGACTTCCAATCTGATTAAATAAAACGAAAAATGATTTAAATAATACATAAAATGAGAAATTTTTGTTTGCAACCTTTGAGAGATGCATACAAAATAATGATTGGAACATTTCCTACAAAACTAACTATATTAATTATATTAATTTTACATGATTGAAAGTGTCCAATAATATATTATATTATAATAGTTTTGGTTATATCCTTCTAATTTTTTAAAGATAGTTATAATTTTAGTTCCTTTATTTTTATCTCTTAATTAATTATTATTTTTTTATTTTAATTTTTTTTGTTTTTTATGGACTAAAAATGGTGATGAAATAACAGATTTTTAAATATTTTAATTCTGTTATCTAACTTAACATAATAAATTGATGTTTGTTTGGGTATTAAATGAATTGATGTATTAATTTAATTTGAGGCAGAACTTCTCGTTGTTATTTGTTTATTTGGGTACTGTAATTAAGAAAGAAATGGTACTTTGAAATCCAACAAATGACTTAGTCTTGTTTCTTATAATGTTGAGCTTATACAATGTGAATCTTATATCAAGAAAAAAAATCACGCTATTAAATTGATGACTTATATTTTAGTGTTTTATAATCAACTTTATAAATTCATATAAACACCTATAACAACTTATAAACATAAAGATTTTTTCTTTACCCTCCTTGACACAAGTTATTACACTAGTATTCATATAAATATTTTTTTTATCATTATAATTATAATTATAATTATAATTATATTTATCTTTATCTTTATAATATACATTTTTTAGTTTACTCTCAACAGCATGATTAGATTATATTCTCTAAACATGTCCGCTAAATACCCCGTAACAAATAACATAATTGTTCATTAAACATGGATTGTTACAATATCAAAACTCTATAACAATTAAAATATTTTTCATTATTTCATAATGCTATATGCCTTGGTACGTTACATGTAATAATTTATTGGGAGACTAGGTTGCAAAGAGACAAAATGAAATTTTTGTGTATTTACTAGGATGTGGATGCATAATAACATCAAAGAACATAAAACCAATTAATAACCCAAACAAGACGCCATCTAACAAATAATTTATGGGGAGGCTGGGTTGCAGAGACAGAAAAATTATGTCTTCGTGTATTTACTACAATATTGGTGCATGGTAACATAAAATAATTTTTTTTCATTATTAGGATAAAGAACTTAAAGCCAATAAATAACTCAAAAATTACACCATTAAAAAATAAATTTTGGGGAGACTGGATTAAGAGAGACAAAATGAAGTCTTCTTGTATTTACCACACTACGAATGTAGGAGAACATAAAAGTAAAGTTTACATTATTAAGACAAAGAAGAAGAACTTAAAGCCATTCAATCATCCAAACATGACACCAATTAACAAATTATTTTTTGGGAATGTTGTGGATAAACAAACGAAGTATTTGTATATTTTTTTTATATAAAAAGATATGATAAATTTTACCTTTGACAATATCAGTATTGATTAGAGTTAGGTCTTAAAAATAAAATATTTATATATTTATTACAATATAATGCATGATAACATAAAATGAAATTTTTTTATCTTTGTATATTTGTAAAATAAACTATTTGTATATTTATTTGTAAAATAAACTATTTGTATATTTATTTGTACGAAGACTCGATTGCACAGAAACAAAATAAAGTCTTTGTATATTTACTACAATATGGATGTAGGATAAAATAAAAAGGAAAACGTTTCACTGTTAGGACAAAGAAAAACCAACCAACAACCCAAAGACGAAACCATTTAACAAATAATTTGTGGGGAGATTAGGTTACAAAATGAAATCTCCGTGTATTTAATACAATATAGGTACAAGTTAACATAAAAAGAAAATTTACCATCATTAGGACGAAAAATACTTCGATCTAACACACATTGAAATTTAAGACAAAATTTAAAATAAAGTCCTTTAATTTATTTTTTAAAAAAAATTATATCACACCGAAAACTATTGACATTTAATAGTAATATTTTTAATAAAATTGTTATGTTTTTATTTGAAATTTACTTTTACAGATTTTTTAGAATGCTAAATAATATACCAACAAAATAATATTTTAGCCACTTAACACTAAAATAAAACCTGTATACAAAATTCACGATGGCCAATGATACAAAACCATGGCATAGAATGACAATAAAAAAGTTAGTCAAAATTGACGGTAATAATTTCCTTTGTATTTTTTTCAAACGCCTTCTTTTACCTTTTTATATTTCTCTCTCCAAAGTCTAATTTGTAAGACCAATTGGACACGAGATTTACTCATAGAAAGCACACTAGCACAAGAACCTATTTTTTCGGGAAAGAAAAAGTACTGCAATAATACTTTTGAAGAAGAAAAAAACACATCAATTATTAAAAAAACTTAACACAATTAAGTTACAGATTGCAGAAACACTTAGACACTTTTTTTTTTTGTTTGAAACCCTAAGCAATAGCCTTGTTAGCCTGTCTCTTGGGCCGTGGCTGCTTAAAGTCAACTAATAACCCAAATATGACACTACATATTAAACAAATAACTTTTGGGAAGACTAATAAAAAGTTTGTGTATTTACTAAATTATGGAGGTTGGATAACATAACATGAAAACTTTCCATCATTAACTAAAACAAAGAAAAGCAATTAATAACCCAAACATCACAATGTAGATAATTTATGGAGAGAAATATTAGAGAAGAACATAATGAAGTGATATAACGGTTCATTCTAACTTAATTATACTAATTATGATTGAAAAAGTTTAATTTTAAAGATCTGACGGTTTAATTTGAACTAATTAGACTGAATATAAATTTTGACGATTCAACTATTTAATTTTAATCAGTTAGAATGATCATAATTTATAGACTTAAATTTTAATGATTCAATAAATCAATTTTAACTAATTAGACTAAATAAGTCATAAAATTTTAAATTCTATAATCTATCAGTTTAATCTTATTTGACTTGACCATATAACATTTTCAATTAGATGATCTTTTTAATAATATAATTTAAATTTGATTAGAGACTTTGAATTATATAACATATTTTAAATGGTATCATATATAATTTTATACTATTTGAACTATATAGTATATTTAAAACAATATGATATATAATTTTATAATATAGAATCTCTAGATACATTCTTTATTTATGTTTTATTAATTAAATTATAAAAATAAATAATTATTACATTTTTAAATAAATATATTCATTATATGAATTGATAAAAATAAAGAGATTAAAAATATAATTAAATTTATAATGTTTATCTCTTATGATGTTTTAATGGTGTGTATGGGTTATGCTTAACATTGTAATGGTGTGTGTCCTTGTGTAGGAGTGTTATAATGCAATATTATGTGTTTTGGTTTGAACAATTTGTGTAATTTATTCATAATATCTTCGAAGATAATTTGCAAAAGAAAGGCAAAGTAAATAAGAGATATAAAAAGTTATTAAGAATTTCAAGTGTTCCATGTCACATCGAATTAATTTTAGTTTCTTTTTAGTTTTGTTACGTGGTTCACTTGTGTATTATCGTGAAGGTATTTAATTTTGTAACATTATTTGTTTATTTGGGGTACACGGTGTACTTTGAATAGTTCTCAATTGAATTAATTGATTTTTGACTTTTCTTTTAATAAGCTATCTTAATATATTGTTTGGCATAATACAAATATATAACTATGGATATGAATTCATAAATATCAAAATATTTTATCAAATTTAAAAGTAAATTATTTTAAGATTTAAATACATTTTTTTTATTTTTGTATATATATATATATATTATTTTAATTTTTATGAGTTTTTTTATTTGGTTGACATCCCGACAAATATAATTTCATTTTAAAATAGTCATTTCATCTATCTTTCGTTACAAAAACTGTAACATCATTAACCTATATATAATTAAAACATATAACTTTTTTTAACCTAAAAATAAACTTCAATTTAATTAAATTATAACACTTTTTTAACCTAAAATTAACCATAACTATTTCATTATTCTTCCATAAAAAAACTTAAAATTTACTTCAAATGTTTCATTCTCCTTCCTTCGAATATTTCATTATTTTTCTCTACAAAACTACACTTGTACATAAAATAGAATTAGAGTTCTAAATACAATATTAGTACAAAATTGTGAATGTTTATTTTTTATTTTGATTGATTCGCTTCAATTTTATTTGCATTGATGAATGAAAAAGTGAAATTGAAGCTAGCGATTGAGAATTGCTTCAAAATGATAAATCGATTGTTTCCGTTATCAATTAATTGATTTTCAATTTGTCAATTATCAGATCCAATTATTTATTAATTTTGACTAACATTCCCAGTTTGATTTCCAATAGTTCCAATTAACAATTATTATATAAGGTAAAAAAAATGTTGAACCAACAATTTCAAAAGAAACCCACCGATATGGTTTTAATATTGTCGTTATCTTTTATAATATAATATAAATTGTTATTTGCAATTAACCTGTCAGTGCTGATGATCTAAACTTGAACCAACAACTTCAAAAGAATTTATGTTGAAGTTGTTTATTTTATGTTTTTTTAGGGAAGAAGAACGAAACATTTATCATTAATTTTAGGTTAAAAAATGATATAATTTAATCAGATTAGGGGTTTTATTTTTAGATCAAAAAAATTATGTTTTAATTATATTTAGGTTTAAAGTGTTACAATTTTTATAACAGAAATTAGATAGAAATATTATTTTAAAATAAAATTATATCTGCAAGGATATAAACCAAATAAAAAAAACTTACAAATACCAAAATAAAAAAAATATTATAGTTGCAAGGACAAAAAACATATTTAAACGTTAATTGAATTAAATTTTATAGAAGAACAATTCAAATTGCATACGTCAATGCCTCAAAATATTATAAGTTATTAGTTGACAATGACACCTATTCAAATTTATTATGAGTCGAATTATGGGTAGTTGAGGTAGTAAAAAAATAACTTAAATGAAGTCAAATGTGATGAAATTGAGTCTTGCTGAGTCATATAAGTCTTGATTTTTCAAATCAAAAAAAGTTTAAGAGCAATATGAGCTCATAATTCTATAAACTACTTTCCCTATTATTTTGGATTCAACCAAGCGATAAACAAATGGATAAGCATGAGACAACTATTTTTGAAGAACTACAGTGAGGAAATAGCGATAACGTTTGCATGAAACATAATAAATTGCAAAATGTGAAAGTGCTGTAAAAACCACGCTCGACCACACGAAATAGGTGAGTACGACATTTAAGAATAATATTTAGTTGGTGACAATTTGAGTTAGTTGTAATTTCGGTCCCTTTAGTTGCTCACTCTATCAATTTTTTTAAACTAAAAATGCTAATATGACATATTATAAATGATGTGGTCTATGCTATACGATGACGTTGAGTGGTTAATATCAATAAAATTGCAATAAAACATTTTAAAATTTTCATTTTTTAACGTTTGAAATGATTCATTTTGTAATTTAATTAATAACATGTATATAATTAATAAATTTAGACATTTCTACACCGTGAGATCGTATATTATGCCATTTTAAATATGTCAAATCATTATTTTTATAGTTAAAAAATTTGAATGAATGATAAAAAATGTCGAAATTTAAAATAGGGAAAACAATTATCCGAATCAATAAAAATACAAAAACAAAAAATACAATTAAACCTATGATTTTTTATTTTTTAGTTTTGAATCTATAAATACCAATTAAAAATATCATTTTAGATACACATCAATTAAAATATATTTTACGGATAATTTGTATATACTTTACTTTTAAAAATTAGTTTAACTTAATTATATGAAGTAGTATTCTTTACTTTTAAAAATTGGTTTGACTTAATTATATGAAGTAGGTAAGGAATACATAATAAAAAAATAAAGAGAATAATTGTTTGAGAGCTTTTAACCAATTTATTGTCTAACTTTCAATATTTAAAATAATATTAAACCGTGTCATTTTAATATTTAGATAAAAATATTTTTTTTAATATTAAAACTGATTTGAAACATTACCAAAATACTTTTATTAAAATAAGAGATTTTTTATTTTATATATATATATATATATATATATATATATATATACTAAAAAAACTAACAATTATAATTTATATTGAAAATATATACCAAAATATTATAGTTTTTTTTTAACACTCAAGAGGTGGCATCCATACGATACGATTACATGACAAATAAATTTTTATAGTAGAATATTTTGATATATAAATTTTAATGTAAGGTATATTAATTAATTTTTTTTTAAATATAATAATAAAAAATCTGAAATAAGAAATTAAATAAAATTAAAGATACTTATAATAATCACAAAACATCAATAAAATATAAAGTTGATTTATTTAAAATAAACAACTAATTTTATACTATAAAATAAAATAAATATTATTCAATCATTAATTTTAACAAATTAAAATGCAAACCATTTAATGACAATTTACGAAATAATAGCAACAGCTGAAAAAAAAAACCTTTAGAAATCAATAACGAAACTGTAGAAAAACAATGGAATGTATATCTTTTTTCCTCAAGAGATTATGGTCACAAATTTTACACACTAATCTAATTATGAAAAAGCAACTTTAATTTTTTTTTTATAGAAAAGTGAATATTTTAAATTTAAAAATAAATTTAACATATTAAATATCTGTACAATGAAAAAAATTTACTTTGAAATGATCCAAATTGGAAATAGTCGCAAGACATAATCAAAATATATGTATTTATTAGAGTTAATAAATTAAAATAAGAAAAAAAGAGACAATAGCGTGGGGAAACGAGTTACCGCGGTGTTTGTTTTTGTTACATTAGACAAACAAAGGTTACCTCGGCGCTCGGACAAGGATCGAAATCAATCCAAAGACAAGACTTGTTTCTTTCTTTCAGATCCAACCCAACCCATCTTCTATTCTTTCAACTTTCTACATTCTCACTAAATTCAATTATCTTTCAGTTTCAATTCAACAACAACAAACAATCTATGAAATGACATGATTCTCAATTGACATTGCTTCTCCTTCCTTTCGATTTTGAGTTCAACCGCATTCTGCTCCCTCCCTCATGGATAACACTATTCTTTTTCTTCTTCTCTTTCTCTTTTCAACTGCCTCTTCCTCATCCATTCTCAATTTTCATCAACCGTAAGTCTCTTTCTCTCTTTCTAATAATGTCTTTATTTCTGAGATCTGGTAACTCTTCACTTTTATAACCTCATAGCGACCTTTGATTTTTGTTTGCAAAAGTTAAATCTTTTTGACGTTTTGGATCCTTTCGTTTCATGCTTTGGTCATTGGTGTCACGTCAGATTCACTTTCCCATTTTGTCTCTCTCAAGATGATCTGAAAAATAAAACAATCTAATTTTCAAGAGGTTAAGTGATGGATTTGCATGTTGATTGAGAATTTCAAACAAAATCACGAGCTAGTTTTGCATTTAGATAAAGGGTGACTGGATTTTTTTCCCCCCTTTTCTTTGTGTGCTTTTATGTGTGTACTTTGTTAACTACTGTTAGACCCTGTTTGAACATAGTGGGATTGTTGACTAATGTATTGATGGTAAATAAATGGCTGTGGTTTGTAGAATTGTGGTTGAATGTAGCTCAATGTGTTGTTCCAATTAGTGAAGATTACTTTCAACTGTTTGCACAAACTTGTCTTGTTGCCATTCTAGCTGGAATTGTAGATAGTACTGTGTAAGTTATTAGGACATTCAACTCTTGAGTTTTTTGGATTTTTGCCTAGAAATTAACTTTTCTTCTGTCAATTAGGATGTTTGGTGTTATGTTGCCAATTCAATATTTTGGGACAGAGACTCTCTCTTTGTTATCATTATTTTTGTCCTCTTGCATATTGTATGACCGAGTTTCTTCTGTTTGTTATGAAGCACATTTTATCTCTACATGCTGTACATTTATCCTTGTCCAATTTTTGTGTGCATAGATTTCCCATTGTCGAACCTGATCCTGGTCATACAAAACTTCGTCTTTCAAAGGAAGGTTTGGAGGCTATTGAGAGAATAACAAATCCCATTGCATCTGTGGCAGTAAGTTTGACTGCAACTATAAAACATCCTTTTTTTTTTTTTGTCGTTAATATTTTATTTAATGGGGATTCTCGTTACGCTTAACTATGTTCGGTGGATTAGTTTCATGATGTAGTCTTCAGCTAATATAATGTTGAATAAAACAATCCATTTGGATAAAGTAATTATTTCCCTGAGTTTGTTGCTAATTGATATATGACCACTTGCCGTTATATGTTCTGAAACATTTAAGGACTTGCACTTGGAAGTTGACTCAACTTGGTTGCATGAGTCGCAGGGTTTGACAACAGATATTATATAAATTGGCCTTTAGGAAATGGTACCATTTAAAGTGAGTCAAAACATGAAGTCTTAGTATTTTTGCAAATGCAAATTTTTATTTTCTTTGCCTAAAGATGAGACAGAAAATCTTCATAAGAGTGAGGAATTAGAAATAAAGAAGGTTAGCTAAAAAAGCTGCCAATTTTGAGTTAATAATCTTCTTCCTTTCTCATCATATTGCAACTTGTATCTAGATATTTGCTTTCTGAAGTTGTGTAGTTTCACATCGTTCTTTTCATTTTCAGAAAAATATGGGTATTGAAATGTTGGAGATTAGTATTAGTATTTGTCTTTCAGTTAAGGAGTGATGTCTCATTATGTGAAGATGAGTCTTGTATGATTTATTTTATGCTTTGTAGTGAATATATTTTACTATAATTGATCAACCCTCTCGCATATATAGTGTTGCATACTAATCTGATCATTTTGTTCAATGATTCACGATGAAGGAAGCTTGTGATGTATTGAATAAATGGTGTTAGTTCCATGTTTACCATTTATGGGTTCTACTTTTATGTTTTATCATTATATGGCTTTCTTTACCAGGTGATTGTTATTACTGTTTTTACCAGGTAATTGGACCGTACCGCTCCGGAAAGTCTTTTTTGCTTAATCAACTTCTCTCTCTTTCTTGTTATGAAGGTGCATATTATATAGCTACTAGAATTTACCTTCATCACCTACAGTTTTAGCAAAACTTTGCAGTTGTAATTTGTTAGCTTTTAAAGATTGAATGTAAACTAATATGTATATTTTTTCTTAGGGTTTGGTGTGGGGCACATGCGTGACACCAAAACAAAAGGTGGATGGAGATTGACATTTTTCTCATGGTTATGCTTACTTGGAATTATATATAGTTTTTTTTTCAATTTATCTTTAATCTCATTTGGTCATGTCATACAGGAATATGGATTTGGGGAACCCCTATAGACATGGAAATTGATGGAGTGAAAACCTCTGTCTTTTACATAGATACAGAAGGATTTGAAAGCATTGGGAAGTCGAATGTATATGATGATCGGTAATTGCTTACTGATCCTGTATACTGTGGTTTAAGCTGATTATATGCTATTCATCAATTGACATTTTCTGGTGTTTTTCTTTTGCAGAATATTTGCTCTTGCAACTGTAATAAGTTCTGTGCTCATCTATAATCTGCCTGAGACGGTTAGTCATCATGACCTCTCAGAAGTTTGTGCTCTTTCTTATGTTGATGTAGTGTTAGATGGACTGATTAATGAAGCATTAACAATTTGAAAAAACATTACTCCATGACTCCATGTTTCAGTATGTCTAATAGAGTTTTATCCTGGTGGTTAATGGTATACACTAGGTGATAAAATCACAAAGTTAAAGAAATAACCAATTTGCTAAAATGTCTAATTATAAATTTTTTAGGCCATGTTAAAATCATAAAATTTCTTATTTTGAATTTTTTTAGGCCATGTTAAAATCAGAAAATTTCTCATTTTGAATTTTTTAGGCCATGCTAAAACGATTTCTTCTTTGTGTATTAAGATACGTGAAGCTGACATCTCTAGGCTCTCTTTTGCGGTTGAGCTCGCTGAAGAATTTTATGGAAGGTTTGCATCTTGATGAACTTTTTGTTTTTGATATCATTTAGATTATTAATTCATCTCTCATCATTTTAAATCTTGCTTTGTAACCTTTTTCTGGGGTAAATTATGGTTACTAACTTGTTTGTTTAATTTGCAAATCCAATATTTGTAACTTTCAACGTCTGCGTGTTGGGATAGAGTGAAGGTAGTCCTCATGCCTCAGTACTGTCTTCATTCATGATATCAATTTTGTTCACGAACTTTTTCGTTGATAATTTGATTTATTTTTCAATTGATGGCTTTTATAGGGCCAAGATGTTGCATTTGAACCTGCTAAGCTCTTGTGGCTTATCCAACGCGATTTTCTGCGTAAGTTGGATAATTCTGGAGTATCTTACATACAATGGCCATATTTGGTCAATGCTTAATAATTGGAAATGTATCTCTGCTGCTAACCTTGTCCATAATGTGCAGTCCATTGGATATTAAAATTTTCCTTAAATGTATGCAGAAGGAAAATCAGTGAAACAAATGGTGGATGAAGCTCTTCGACAAGTCCCTAATACTGATAGTTAGTACCATTGCTCTCAGCTATAACTAAAATTTACTTTATCCACAGTATATTTTTCATGTTTTCTTAAGCAAATTTATTGATGGTACTCTTCGTTTATTTTTTTTAACTTGCAGGAAACAAAAATATTGATATGGTATTTTCTCTTCTGGAATTCAATTTCCAATTATCAGTAAAATTCTACTAGTTTGGAATTGAATGTTTATACTGAAAATTTACTTCATCAGATCAATCAAATCCGGGACTCGTTGGCTATAATGGGGGACAACAGTACTGCCTTTAGCTTACCACAAGTATGTGTCTTCCTCATGTGTTCTAAAAATATTTGTCATTCATTTCCATTTCAATCCTAACTGATAAAATGTAAACATCTATTTTATTAAAATCACCACATTGGTTAGCTAACTGATCCTTGAAATTGGACTTTGATAAACAGCCACATCTCCAGCGGACAAAGCTTTGTGACTTGAACGATGGGGAACTTGATCCATCATATGTGAAGAAAAGGGAGAAACTAAAAGAGCTTGTTGCTAGCATAATCCGTCCAAAGATAGTACAGGGAAAAACTCTAAATGGGAAAG
>NC_021162.2:68836486-68884361 GCF_000331145.2 Cicer arietinum
TTCCTTCCTGAAGCAGGTACTTAGTTTTTCATGTTCAAGATAATGGAAAGCATAAAAGTAATTGTAGTTCAATATAAAACAAAGCTCCTAACTTCTTTTTTTCATGTCGGTGATATCTGTTGTTTCTTTAAGAAATAGTCTATGAAAGACTTCTATGGAGGATTTTTTATTTACTTTATCTCAAAGCCATTGTAGAATAGAATCAGGATCAACGAATCTCATTGTTGCTTCACTTTTTGTCCATGAAATATGGCATAGTGACTTGTGACCGTGCCAGCCAGTATATTAATGTCTTGTTGTCCTCATTCTTCTCTATGTGCATACTATTGACTCGTGTATTTCCCTATTTTTAGGACCCATTTGTTACATATTATAAAAAATGATTTTGGTATTCAATAATTTAGAGATGAGTTTTTTAGAGATTTTTAAGAAAACTGAAATTGTTGTATTTGTTAACCATAATAAAAATAACTTTTTCTTAATTAAAAATAATCATCTATCGGCAATGATTTTTCAGAGAAGCTACTCAGATCAAACAAAATATTTTCTCTGTCAATTTTAATCCTTTGTCATCTCAAATGTTTTCATATCGGGATACTAATAGCGCAAGTATAAAATAAGATAAGGCTTTGCGAGAATTTATCTTGTATATCTCCATGAAACAACTTTAGTTTTTATTTTTCATATTTAGATACTCGAAGCCTTGAACAAGGGAGAGATTCCGTCAACAGGTTCTCTTGTGGAGATTTTCAACAAGGATATTCTTGAAAGATGTCGTAAGTTATACAGTGAAAGGATGGCAATCTTGACTCTACCGCTTTCAGAAGGATCTCTACGAGCGTCCCATGATAGGGCTAGAGGTGAGGCCATGCAAGCATTCGATCAGCAACATTTTGGCCGTCACCATGCTAAGAAATCAGTCATGCAACTGGATGAAGAAGTAGATAAGGTAATGTTTGAATATTATTGTAGTATAATAATGGAAGCTTGCAAAATAAAACTGGCTTATTGGGAATTTAATTAGCTGGTAAAATAAAGTATTTAGTTGGACTTGGTAGAATGAATGATTTTCTCTTATCAAATATGTCTGTATAGTTTTGGTTTTAAACTACTCTGGTTCTTCACGAAAATAAATGAATGATTTAATAAATAGCAAAATGTCATGTGTTTGTTAGTGTCTTGCATTGTGTGTCAGCAAGGGAGAAGCTTGACCTATGAAGAATTTATGAATCAGCAAAGCATCAATGTGTTTGTAACTAGATTTTGCTGATAATGTAAAAGTTATGTCTAGATTAAACCAAGATGCTTAATATCTTTTGATTGAAAGATATATGGTTCTTTGCATTGTGCTCTATTCTGGTCTTTGAATTTGCATATGATGATTTCAAGCTTATATTTACTATGGAAAAGAAATTATATTTACTTATGGATAATTATGCAGGTATATAAGAATGTCATTTTACAAAATGAATATAAATCTTCAAAGCTTTGCGAAGCACTGTACACCAAATGTGAGGACACAATGGATCAGCTTCAAGTTCTCCGGCTTCCTTCGATGGCAAAATTTAATGCAGGTATCGAGAAATGCAATCATACTTTTCATCATGATTGTGTTGGACCTTCAAAAGCAAACTACGAGGGACGCATGAAAAAGGTCTGGCATAGTAACCATGTTTTATGTTATTTTTTACCCTAGTCTAGTGGGATATAACTTTTTATTACTCCTTTATTGAATTATTATTCTAGTTAATAATATTCCTTGATTTGCCACTGTTTCATATGCTTAACATGCCTTAATGTAACAAATGAGTATGCAGATGTTGGGAAAGTCCAAGTCTCTATTTATAAAGGAGTACAACCACAGGCTTTTCAATTGGTTGGTGACATTTTCCCTGGTCACGGTAGTGATCGGCCGTTTTATTATAAAGTTCATTTTGATTGAAATTGGAGGGTGGTTACTTTTTATATTTCTGGAAACCTACACAAGGTTATTTTGGTCAGCAGAGTCACTTTACTATAACCCAGTTTGGCATTTTATAGTTGCATCTTGGGAAACTCTTGTTTATAGCCCAGTCCTCGATCTTGACAGGTAATTCAACCATTTTTATATTGTACTTTAAGTTGGGATTTTGTGGCCAATGTTGTTAATCGCTGATAGCAAAAAGTATTAGTTTGTTCAAATTTTGCTGCACAATAGTGTGCTATAATGCCGCTATTTAACAACATTTTGTATTAAATAACTATCATAGAACAATAGTGATTTGTTCTATTCCCCCTATGCTATATACCGCAATTTAACAACATTATTTTTGTCAACATGTGTATACTATTTGGTTTATAGAAACTAATGGTAAATAATCTTTTGTTGGTGGCTCTAAAGCAAGTACTTTAGTTTGCCTTATCCTTGGACCGACCCTAAACCAACCTGCATTACATTTTCAACAATCAATGACCACTATTTAATACTTATTCAATTATGAAAATAACAAGATTTTATGAACACTTGATATTGATTGATATATGATCCTTTTTGATTGAAATTGCAGATGGGCTATCCCACTTGGTGTAATACTATCTTTCTTCATTCTATATTGGCGGTGTTATGGGAAAAGAAAACATGGATCAAGGTGGCAATTACCATTATATAGCAGCAACAAAAATGGTCCAAATAGACCAAGATCAGACTAAAAACTTATGTTGAATTCAGTTGGAGCCATTGCCATGCTACTTCTAAAATTTGGTATGTTGTTCATCACTCCAATCAATGTTCCTTTGGGCGAGCTTTTCTTTTTTGTACATGGAGCTTGCCTGCATGCACCTAGTAATGTTGCACGCACACAAAAGTGTAGAAAGGTGATCATCAAAGGGTGAATGATCTCTCCAACAGCTTTGTAACTTGTTCTTTGCAGCCACAACATGTTGATTTTACAAATGAATTATTACTTGGTAGTTATTTATGTCACATTTTAGAGTAAATTGAAATTTAGATACATTAATGTGCCTGTGCCACTATCTTGTATTGACATGTAGACTGGAAAATATATATAACAAGAAAAGAAATAGATTTATTCCTTTGTTTCCATTTGCTACTATTGCTATAATCTATTTTGTTTTTTGGATGATCTAAAATCACACTATCTACTCTAATACCCCCTTGGGTCCTATATGTGAAGTCTAGTGGATCATAATTGTGCTTGATTAGTCAGTGAAAGTCTAAAAACTCTGTATTAAGCTAATGTGATAGCTTTTATTCTGTTTTGCTTCAGTTTCTGTTTGTTAGTTACAAATAGTTAGTTAGTTATGGTTATAACTAATTGGAGGGAAGGGATAGCTATATAAGGCATGACTTGTAGCTTGTTAAGAACAATGCTAATGATACTGAGAGATTTTCTAGATCAATTAGGGAGAGTTCAAGTGAGCATAAAACAAAGAATTCTGGGAGCTGGAAAACATTGTACTCTAATTGATTATTGATAAAGAAATATAAAACAACTGTTAGTGAGGATGTAGGAGATTGTTGCTCTGAACCTCGATAATTCTTGTGTATTTTTCATTTTTAATCTTTTAATTTCAATTCTGCATTTACATTCAAGTTTTTGGGTTAAATTCATAACAAATTGGTATCAAGAGCCTGATTCAAGAAGAAGGTTCTTTCTTTCCTCAACAATGGGTGGAACAAAAATCGATATTGAGAAGTTCACTGGTGATAACAATTTTGGGCTATGGAGAATCAAGATATAAGCCTTGTTGGTTCATCAAGGATTGCAAGATGCATTGTTGGAGGAATGTATGTCCATTAATGAACATGTTTCTTTATTCACAAAGATTGTTCTTGATTTAAAAACATTGATGTTGAAATAAGTGAAGGAGGTCACGCAATCATGTTACTATGTTCAGTTCAACCCTCATTTGAAAATCTTGTGGACACAATGATGTTTGGGAGAAAAACTCTTACTCTGTAGGCAGTTAAGGTGACTCTAAATGCAAGAGAAATGAAGAAGAAAATTATTGATATAAAAGGGGAAATTAGTGATGTTGAAGGGTTATTTGCTCGAGGAAAAACTGAAGGGAAAAATGGTAAAAACAAGAACGTGGAGGATTCAAAATTCAAGACAAAGAAGATTTGTTTTCATTGTCATACGAAAGGGCATTCTCGTAGAGATTGCCCTGAAAGGAAAAAAGCAATATCATGGAAATTACAAAGATGCGAATAATGTTGTTGTAGTTGCTGATGGATATGAAAATAGTGATGTGTTATCTTTAACTGAAGAACCATGTTGTGATGAATGGATTATGGATTATGAGTGCACTTTCCACATGACACCCAATCTAGAATGGTTTGATACTTACAACAAAACTGATGTTGGGAAAGTTCTGATGGGAAACATGGCCTGCAAGGTGGCTAGAGTTGGAATTAGGAAGATCAAATTTGGTGATGGCTCAACCAAAATTCTCTCTAATGTGAGGTATGTACCTGAACTCAAGAGAAATTTGATTTCTCTTGGTATGCTGGACTAGGTTGGTTTCACTATAAAGGCTGAAGGAGGAATACTCAAAGTTTACAAAGGCACTTCCCAAATTCTTAAAGGAATCAAAAGTAGTGGATTATATAAATTCCAAGGTGGTAAAACTATCACTAACTCTGCTCACTTAATTTTTGTCACAAATGAAATTTCTACAAAAATGTGGCATTGTAGGCTAGCTCATGTTAGTGAAAGGGGTCCGGAGGAATTATATAAGCAATGTTTGATTGTAAGTGGAAACTTTGAGAAGTTAGAATTACGTGAGTTTTGTCTTTATGGTAAATAGAAAAGGGGAAAATTCAATACTTGTACACACACTACAAAAACCATATTAGACTATGTTCATTCAGATATATGGGGACATGCTAGATTCCATTCACTTGGAGGGGCCATATTCTTTATAACCTTTATTGATTGGTTAAGAAGGTGTGGGTTTACTTACTGAATCACAAGAGTCAAACTTTCAAAAGTTCCAAGCAATGGAAGTCATTGGTGGAGAAACAAACAGGGAAGGAGATCAAGGTCCTAAGAATAGATAATAGTATGGAATATCTAAGTAACGAGTTTAGTGAGTTTTGCAAAGATATGGGGATAGCCAGACATAAAACAATGAGCTAACACCCCAACAAAATGGTCTAATTGAAAGGATGAATAAGACCATTTTGGAGAAAGTTAGGTGTATGTTGTTAATACTAAACTTGACAAAAGATTTTGGGGAGAGGTGGTACACACTACTTGTTATTTGATCAATAGGTCACTATCTGCAGCTATAAGTTTCAAAACACCTGAAGAAATATAGAATGGTAGAGCACCATGTTATTTGAATTTTGATAATTTTTGGTGTAAAAGGTTACAAGGTTTGGATCATTGGATCAAGAGTATAAAACAATTTGTCGTGTTCTAATATGCAACGGTCACCATATTGTTTGGCGATATTTTTTGGGTACAAAGGTGTTATGTGATGAATTAAAAATTTGATTAAAATTATCTTTGTCTATAATATATTTTTTTTCTTCATTTTAACTGTATTCTCGTTTTGAATAGGTTTGGAAACTTTTTAATTTTTAGACATGGTTGTGTTTTTGACGTAGGGAGGAAACACAATTTTTGAAATGTATTTTCTTCCTCCGTAATTATAAGCATCAATTTCTTTTCTCTAATTATAAGTCTTTACAGAAATTATTAGATATATTATTTTTCTTCTAAATTTACCTTTATTATTACTATTAATTTATTTTAAAATGTGAAAAGTTATCATTAATTTAAAAAAATGAAAATGAAAGTTAATATTAAATATATCTATTTATACATAATAGACAGTTTAGTAATAATTACATACAAAATATAGATATTAATTACACCACTTATTTTATTTAATATATATGAAAAATTATTTGAGTGCTTAGAAAAATAGAGAGAGGGTGTATATAATCAAATAAATTGAAGTTATATAAGTTTATTTCTCGGACGTAATTATTGTTATTAATATACTTATTCATATGAGAATTTACATATTTTTTTTATATAAAATGAGAATGAGAGTTTACATTCTGAAAACATGTGAAGTAAAAAAAAAACGTGAATTTATTTGGTTAAGCAAAAAGAAGAAGAACAAGACGAAATCATGAGTTAGAAAATAAGAAATGTTGTGTCGGAAAAGAGCTCGTCCGCCGTAGAACAACGTTGTTGGACCATTTTAATAAGCTATCAATTTTTAATGGTATATTTAACAGAAATATGTTTGATTCAATACAGAGTACATGATAAATTTTTTATAGTTTAGTATTTGATTTAAGAAAATGATAATATTTTTTATTGATTTTATGTTATGTTCCCTTCTCGCTAAATTCTCTAAAATGAGCTATTATAACTCACTCATTTCATACAAAAATGAACTAAATTCAAAAACTTAAAAATATTATTTCCAATCAAACACATTCTAGGAAAAATAGATGAATTTTAAAAAATTTGAAAGTATAAAAAGGGTAAAATAGTAAAAAAAAAATAGGGGAAATGGTTTTTTAGCAATAGGGAAATAGTAAAAAGCTTTACAGCCCATTTATTTTATGAAATTTTTTAAAAACGTGTATTTATTTAATAAAACAATGTGTGTTTATTTATATGTTTTATTTGATGAAAAAATATGTATTTATTTTATTTTAATGACACATTTTTAAATTAAATATTGTATAAAAATAACAAAAAATATTAATTAATAAAAATATAATTTTGAAAATAATAAAAATACTATTTTGGCATTTTGTTATTTCTTAAAAAATGTTAATTTTATTATTTCTTAAATGTTTACACATTGAATAGCAAAAAGTTTGGTTTATGTAACACCGTCCAAGAAGAAAGTAAGAATCATCTGATTTCTGAACTAAAGTAGAATTACTAAAAACAAAACGCGACGTTGAAGGTTGAAGAAAGAAAATAAGACGAATATAGCACGCGCCACTTGATTAAGGAAAAACAATTGAAGAGAAAGTGAAAGTGAAAGTAGAGAATAAAACCCTAAGATGGAGTCGCACGGTGGAGGACCACTTCGTTCCCGTAGTTCACAGTCCCCTTCTCCTTCCCACTCCGCTTCCGCCTCCGCCACCTCATCCATCCACAAACGCAAACTCGCATCTGAAGATCACGCGCCTCCGTTTCCCCCTTCTTCCTTATCCGCCGACACACGCGACGGCGCCCTAACTAGCAATGATGATCTCGAAAGCATCTCCGCCCGCGGCGCCGACTCTGATTCCGACGACGATTCAGAGGACGCAGTCGTCGATGACGATGAGGATGAATACGACAATGACAATGGCTCCTCCATGCGCAATTTCACTGCTTCCAGGCTCAACAATGCTCCATCCGCTCCTCGCAATTCCAAGCTCAAAGCTGAAAATTCCACCGTTAAGATCGAGAATTCCGACGTCGCTAAAGACGCCGGACCTCCAGTCTCCGGCTCTACCGCCAATGCAGGCTCCGTCCCCGGGATTGTGGTTAAGGAAGACGCTACAAAGATATTCACTGATAATTTGCAGACAAGTGGTGCTTACAGTGCCAGAGAAGAGAGTCTCAAAAAAGAGGTAAATTATTTCACTTAATTTCATGATGAAAGTTTATAGTTATTTGTAAATTTTGTTTGAGAATTGTTGTATTGTAAAAGCTCAAAAGTGATTCAGTCATTATCACTTCTTAATGTCAAAATTTTGAATTCAACTTTTTTTTTTCTTTCTTTTTTTTTCTCGGGTTTAATTTGCATAAATAAATACATAAATCATATCTAACTAGTTTGAGGTGATAGGTGTCATGGTTGTAACGATATTGTCTCTTTCAGGAAGAAACTGGGAAGCTCAAATTTGCATGCCTTTCGAATGATGGTGTTGATGAGCATATGGTTTGGTATAACATTTATGCTTCCTTGCTACACTACTAATCCTCTTATAACATTTATGCATATAATGTATCTTATTACTACTTCACTGTT
Organism: Cicer arietinum; assembly: GCF_000331145.2. Lineage (NCBI taxonomy): Eukaryota > Viridiplantae > Streptophyta > Magnoliopsida > Fabales > Fabaceae > Cicer > Cicer arietinum. Next base: position 68,844,488 of record NC_021162.2, read on the forward strand.
AGTATACGGGGATGGATCCAACAATTAACTTCTTAGGAGGCCAAATATAAAAGTTTGAGCAAACTTATATTTCTAGCAATTTAAAGATTTAGTTTTTTAAAAAAATTTGAAGACGTTGTTGAAATTACATTTATCCTCTTTTTTATAGGAGAGATCAAATTAGTTACTGAATGGAAATTAATATCATTATTTTTGTCCATTGAAAGATCAATTTAGTGGAATTTGAAGAACCACTGTGATGGTCTTCATTGACTTTGATGGGCTGTTTGATGCCAATAAGTAGCAGATCAATGTGGTGCAAGCTATATAATTTTAGGATTGAAATGATGTTTTTATTCTAAAAATTAAGATAGTAAAATAAAAGTAAGTGGCTTAGAACATAAATGTATCATACAGCTTTCAAAGTTGAGCATAATAGTACTTCTAATTTATGCTAGTCTCTTCCATACACCAAATAACCTGTAACATACATACCTATTAACCTAATGACTACATTTATTTTTGAAGTTTAAATAATATAGGTGCAACATGAACTTGTATTAGACCAAGCCACCTGCTTACCCCCGTTTCATCCATTTCTGCGTACAATTTACTGCTGTTTTCTTTTGTAAGTTAAAACTCTACAATTTTTTTAGTGGGCAAAATCATCATTAATGACATTGTGTTCTATTCTTGCCACTTTTATTTGTTTCGTTCCACAGGTTGATAGGATTGAAGAATATATTTGCTAGACAACTTCCCAATATGCCGAAGGAGTACATTGTCCGACTTGTTATGGATAGGTGATGGCAACCATCTTTTTAAGTACCCATCATACTATTGTACTCGTGTGGTGCTTAAATTAGTCTGCGTGTATGTTTGGGATTTGGTGAAAAATTATTTTTCTATTCAACGCAAAAATAACTCCCAGTTGCAATGCCCAACAGAACCCCAAAAAAAAGCAAGTCTTATACTATTTGTTCATCAAACATATATTGACCAACACGTTGTAGTTTGGAATGTGAAATTTTCTTCATCAGTAACAACTAGAAAACTTATTTGACTATAATTCCCTCCTCCTTTTCTAGTTGTATAAAAATATAAGTGAGCAGATACAGTTCTAGTTCATTACGAAGTGGGGATGCATAAACTTTTTTCCCTTTGCTTTTATGGTTTCCCAAAGATTTTGCAGCCATACGAAATAATAAGAAACTAGGAATAGAATTGAAAGACATGAAACTATCTGATGCAGAATAGATTAGGATTTTTAGAAGTGCTTTATGTAATTCATACTTGTGGCATGATTAACAATATTGTGTCTTATGCTGCTTCGAAGAGTATCTGAAACTTTATATGGAGAAGCACCGTAGATTTACCAAAGTACCATACAAAAATGAGTACTCTTCCTATTTTTAGCAACATAGTACTCTGCCAAGAGGACCACCGTTGGTTCTCTGTCTTACGTCACTATCATCTCCATTTTCTATTAAAGATTGAAGTTTGATTTGTAAGGGGTTTCTGTTGTTTGATGATTGAGATATTTCTTATACAAATTGTAGTTTGCATGCATGGTCAGTTCATAGTTGTGAAATAGTCAATTTATCGAATAAGAACTGCATCCTAGGAATTTTGTTTTTCTAAACAAGTTTTTCCTTGTTATTCTTGAATTTTTCCTTATCTTTCTCTGTAATTTTGAAACCTTTTTATGTTAAATTTGTAGGAGCCATAAGTCTGTAATGGTTATAAGGCGTAATAACGTTGTTGGAGGCATTACATATCGTCCATATGCAAGGTAATAATTCATTTCCATGTTTTTTTACTCTGCAAGTTCTAGCAGTCCCTGCTTTATAATGTCTCGTAAATATCTATTTTGTGTCGTTATTTTGTTATTGTTCTCGTATCAACAACTGAGAACAAATGTTTACAGTAGTTATTATATCAGGTGGGTTTATTATAAAGGTGAACTACTGTTTGTTTTAATTGTTTTTATACTGTCTTATTCATACTTTTGTTCCACATGATAAAAATGCTTCTCGAGGTCCATATACGTGAACAATCTGGGATTCAGTTTGATTAGTATTTTATAGAAATGCTGAAGCTGTAAATATGTGTTGTACTACTTCCTTGTTTTCCCCCATTATTTTTATATGATTTTTCCTCCCCACCCCCAGCTCGAAAATCTTTACTTGCGGATTACTGTGGTTTAATTTATTAATACTGTTGTGCACTATGGTTGATAGCCAGAAGTTCGGTGAGATAGCCTTTTGTGCAATTACGGCTGATGAGCAAGTAAAAGGTTATGGTACCAGATTGATGAATCACTTAAAGCAGTATGCCCGTGATATAGATGGGCTGACACATTTTCTCACATATGCTGACAACAATGCTGTTGGCTATTTTATCAAACAGGTTCGGTTATCCATATTTATGATCATTATCATTATGGTATAATTGACGTCAGTAATTAGATAGATATTTTTCTTTCTGACTAAATAATAGTATAATACACATTACATGCATTATGAACAATTTACCTAAATATTAATCTTTTTGCCACATGGGTTGCACCAATTCACATGGCAGGATAAAAAACTAAAAGTGTCAAGCATATTTCTAACATGTGTAGGTAATGCGTATTGCGCCAACCACTCACTGGCGCATCACATCCTGCTTGGATTGTGCCAATAGGGATGGTGCATCAATGTGTATTGCTATTATGGTGAAAAAGGGTGATGTGGTTGAAGGAGCAATATTTTGGGGAATTGTTTGAAAATGTACTACAATAGTAATAGTATGGAGTTTAAAAATAGTTTGGGTTAAAAACCATTTTTTGTTCTGACAAAGGGAATTTTCTTCGTGGTTCTTGTTGGCTGTGTTAAATACAATTCAGATACATCTGAATTTTATTAGCTGCCATTAAAAATAGAAAGTATATTATGAGTTACTTTTGCCCTAAGTCTAGAAATTAATTGTTGAGTTATCTATATTATGAACCTTTTTTTTTTTGTTTCTAGGAAGAGACTATCAATTTTAGCTTATATGCCAAGAACTTTCATGAAGACCTGTCTATATCCTGGTTAAGTTTGTCAGCAGTCAAATAGAATCCATACCTTGTTCTTTCTATTTCATTTCATCTGTTGGTCCTCTGTTTTTAAAACATTTGGGAGGGTTTGTGTGCAAAAATGCCCTTAAGTTGAACTATCCACATACTGTTTACATATTACAAATTTGCAATGTTGTTTGATTGTATTTTCAGGGATTTACTAAAGAGATTCACTTGGAGAAAGATAGATGGCAAGGGTATGCATATACTCAATTTTTATTGTCTGAAAACTATGAGAAGCATTTTCCACTAGGCCATTCATTTCAGGATTTTAATATTGGTGCTGCATTTATTACATGATTGTAAAAATTTTGAACTTAGATTTTGTGATATTTATATTTAGTTATGAGGGTGTTGGGCTGTAAAGTATATTTTGCTGGGATTTCTAGTATTTTTATTTAGATTATGTTTATGATTTTTCATCCCATAGAATAAGAATTTCATGATGCACTATTTATTGATGTGGTTGTTTTCTTGTATACTATATGAGAATTCATTATATTTACTTGTCATTTCAGTTACATAAAAGATTATGATGGGGGAATTCTCATGGAATGTAAGATTGATCCAAAGCTTCCTTACACTGATTTGTCAACTATGATTCGTCGTCAAAGACAGGTAAGATAGTTTCTATTTCTTAATTTAGTTTTACTTTGTGTAATATTATTCTTAGATATAAGTTAAACTACTTTCTCGATAGAATGTTGAATATAGTTCTTTCAGTTAAAGTTAATATTTAACCTATTTTCACTTAAATTGGGTTTTTCTTCTTCTTTTCTTTCTAGTAAAACAGGCCTCATTTTTTCTCATTTGGTATGAGTTTTTCTATCGATCAGTAGGCACATACACTACCGAAGGGTGTTTAGGGGGTTGTCAAAAACTTTGTAGATGTTAATTGTGGTTATCAAACTTGAGTTAAGTCAGAATTGTATGACTTCACGACTCTAGGTATCAAATTCTAGTTACCTTGCTTACAAAATCATTTGTTTAAATTTGAGTAGACTTGCACAAACTCGTGTGGACTTGCATAGAATCGTGTGTTTGTGGATGCTTGAATGAGTCTACGGCATGATGATTATTTCCCCCTAAACATTGCTAATAGACTGGTTCAGTGTTTTTGTATTGTATCTTCAGTTATTTTTATATTTTTGAATGCATTACCTTTTTTTCTATATGATGTGTAGCTTCTGCTAGTCATATTTTTTATTTGACAGTTTTTAATAAATCATGACATGTTTGTCATTATTGGTTATAATTGTAGGCAATAGATGAAAAGATTAGAGAACTGTCAAACTGTCACATTGTTTATGCTGGAATTGATTTTCAGAAGGTATGTGGCACTTACAATTCTGCTTGTTTCTGTCCTTTCCTGTATGGCATTATATTGTTTTTCCCACGTCAAGTGATTTTTGTAAAATTAGGATTGTATTATCAGCTTAATGCCAATTGCATTCAACATATTTGCACAATTGCACCGAACTTACAATATCCATGCATGCTAACTTCCTTAATAATGACTAAGGATAGGGAAGACAATCATCTCTTGTTTAGGTTGAAGCTTCATTTTTCTTCTTTTTCATATATTACTCTGATTAAGTTTGTAAAATATTAACTTTTCCCCCTTTTGATTAACACAATATGCAGAAAGAAGCTGGTATTCCTAAGAAAATTGTTGATGACATCCCTGGTTTGAGTAAGTACATAATTCCCAATTTTTGTTTAACAACTTATCAACATCTTTTGTTTGGGGCCCGTGGGAAAAGTTATGGATTACCTGTCTTCACAATATTGCATGCTTTGTGTTAATCTTTTTCGCCTCTTTTTATAGGTTAATTAACTTTTATTTGTATGATATGTTCACCTCTCTCAACCAAGGCCTTATGAATGGTCCCAAACCTCTTTGCTTCTTAATGCTGAGTGCATCTTAGTGATCAACTTTTTCGTCTTATATATTCATCTATTTCTATTGGTATTGTTATTTATTATGTAAGAAACTAGTGTCATTTGGAAATTCTTGAGCTAAGGGAAAGTGGGAGGCGGTGTTGTTTATGATGTACGAAACTAATGCCATTTTTGGAAGTTTAAGTAAAGTAGGAAAACTCTCTTACCTTGTGTGGGAGCTAAAATTAGAGGGATGTTATTTTCCCTTTATTCAATTTGAAAACATTTATCTCCCTGACTGAATTTGAAGGAGTATGTATGCGAGAACACATCATTCTCCTTCAGTCCTTTCCTTCCTCAAAATTCTTCCAATCAAAAATAGCATAATATATTTGTTCATAAACTGGGATGTTGGGGAAAAAAAATTTGACCCATAACGTCCTTATGAATGAAATAATTTTCTTTTTCTTATTTTGTTTGGTAATTTCCTGATCAATTTTTTAATTAATGGCTGAATGCCTATAACAGGAGAGGCTGGATGGACTCCTGATCAGTGGGGTCATTCGCGGTTCAGAACTTTAGGTGGTTCTACCGACACTGCTACAAATCTAAAACATTTGACTGCATTTATGCGATCACTTCTTAAGGCAAGTTACTTAGATGTTGCACCTTGACTCAAGTTTTTATTCATTGATCTTTCTGTAAAGTAATTGAAAACGGTGCCAAAAAGCATGGATACATAGATTCGTATTCATGGATAATCACACCATAAAATATGTCTGAGAGCAGAATAGTTACACTGGAGAAATCAATTATTACAATATTTTTCTTTCAAACAGTCGATGCATGATCATGCTGATGCTTGGCCATTCAAGGAACCTGTTGATGCACGGGATGTTCCTGATTATTATGACATCATCAAAGATCCAATGGGTAAGAAGGATCCTTATATATTTTATATTAAATTAACCTGTGTCTAGAAGCACGCTTGCAGCTTTTGCTATCTGTTATTGATATCTCGTTTTTTCATGTAATTTTGTCCCTTGGCATTTATTTATTTTTGTTTTATTCTTGTGCTGAGTTGTATATTATGCACTTGCTCTTTATACAATATGGTTTGCAATCTTGGAAGCACCATAGGTTAGTAGAGTCGTTTTTTCACCATCAATTGTATATGGATGGTAAACATCAGATTACAATCAATCTTTAACGCGTATATACTGAATAAGTAAAGATAGAAAAGTTCATAAACCTGGTGGCTCTGGTTGTAGCACTGCAAATATTTCCTGAGGTAATCATTTCAATGACAAACCCATTGAACCATCTTTTGGGGGAAGTGGAATATGCTTGGTATCACGAGCACAATATGCATTATGCCCAGAGATTTTGTGCCCATTACTCGAGCAATTTTTCCTTCAAGGGTAACTGAATGATCACATTGTCAAGTCTATTGGAATTTGATGTGGATTAAATTGTCCATGTGATATACTATGAGTGCATAACTGTAATTGATGATCAGAATCAAAGTAAAATAGTCTTGACCGTTGATGTCTCTCTCTTCTTTCTTTTAGTAGAAATATTCGAGTATACAAGTGTAATTATGTAAAATAGTCTTGACTATTGATGTCTTCCTTTGCTTTCTCCTGATACACCCCCCGAAAGTTTAATACATAATGAAATCGAATCAATGGATTTGGATTCTCTCATGTGGGAATCTCATACAAAGGTTATATGAGAGATCTCAACATTAAGATTCATTTGAGTCCCAAAGTCTTTAAAATATTCAAGTGGATATCAATGGCGAGATCTCCCACATGACTCTCATTGTATGAAATGATTACACTAGACCATCAATTATATAACAGTCAGTCTAACATATTCCTAATTTTGACCACAGATCTGAAGACAATGAGTAAGAGGGTGGAGTCAGAACAATATTACGTCACATTTGAGATGTTTGTTGAGGATGTCAGAAGAATGTTTGCGAATGCACGCACCTATAATTCTCCAGAAACCATTTATTACAAATGTGCTACAAGGCATTATGCTTCAACCTTCTGTTTAATTTTCTACCTTCATTTATCCTTCATATCACCCTATATTGTTACTTACGTCCTTATATTGTTTTGCAGGCTAGAAGCCCACTTTCAAAGCAAAGTGACATCGGTCCTCCAGTTAGGCTCCAAAATTCAGTAGGGACACTTCTACAGCCCTGCGTATTGTTGTATTATTTTATTTAGATAATTATGTCCCATACAAAGCAACTAGCCATGTAAATAGTAGCATCTATTTAAACGAATTTTTTTATTTTAATTCTGTTTTATGTAGCTGCATAGCAGATTTTTTGCGCAAACTATATCTTCTCTTATAAATGATCCATATATATGATTAAATCTATCAAAGGGATAATACACAGTGGCCAATTCAGTATTCTCTCATTCTCTTTGATAAAGTTTGTTTTTCTTTAAAAGGTATTAACCATTTCTGGTCCTTCTCTGTTACTTATGAATAGTCTATATTATGTAATTAATGATGTTACCATAACTGAGTTTTGAACTACTAGTAATAACAGTGAATTGTTTTCATAATTACCTCATTGTGAATTCAGGTATGCCACTTCTCTTCCATTTATCTAGCTTAGTGTACTTAATTAAATTATGAACTAGAATATAATCCGTGCGTCGCGTGGGATATTATATATATATTTTATCATAGTAGTATTGTAAACAAGATTTTAAAATTTCAAAAATAATATAATTTATTTATGTTGTTTGTAGAGTATTTTTTCAAGTGAGTTTATTTGAGTAATTGTTATATATGAGTTGACAAACATACATTTGAGAATATGTAAAATGTTTTGCAGAACATAATTACAACTAATTCATATATTTATTTAGTATTAAAAATTCATATGAAGATCATCCTACAAACAAAATTCATAAATTATATTTAGTTTTAAAAATTTTAAAAGTATTTTAATAAATATTAATATCTGTAATTATCTATCGCAAAATCAGATTAGTCATGCTCTTTTTTTGTGTTGTCAAATTTAAATTTATTTTTAAAACATTGTTAGAAAAATATAAAAATGATTGTAATGTGGTATTCATTTCATTCTATTTCTGTCAAAAAAATGACAAATTTAAATTTCAAATTGGTAGTATTTTTAAAAAATTTAACAACATAAAACGTAAAAAAACACTAAATAATTTTTTAATCTAAATATTAAACATTATTCTTTTATCTATAAATGGTAAATAGTTTTCTCTCAAAGACACAATAATATCACTTATATAAAGCTGGACAATTTTCTTTGTCTTTTGAAGAGCCAAAATATTTTCATGTTGTAGTAGATGAGATCAAATAACAATACTCTAATTAACAACAATCAAAATTTTGAGAAAAATAATCAAATAGGTATAATATGATACAAAATACCACTTACTCAAAAATTATTTGTGCACCAAAAAAAGAATTTTCCAACTATATCTACTTCTTTGAAAATAATTAAATTGCAAGGCTCTAATCTATAGATTGTTTGAAGTAGAATAACATACTTCAAAAAAAAAAAATTATATATTGATTGTATTTTAATTTGTAACTCATGACATATTGATAGTTATGCATAATATTGATTTTACTTTAATTTGTAATTCATGACATATTAATAATCATACATAATATTATATACTAAATAACAGCTTTATATATATATATATATAATTTTTTAATCTAAATATTAAACATTATTCTTTTATCTATAAATAGTAAATTGTTGTATTCCGAAGACACAATAATAACACTCATATAAAACTGAATATAGACAATCTTGTCTTTTGAGGATTCAAAATATTTTCATTTTATAGATGAGATTAAATATGTCTACAAAAACAACACTCTAACTAACAACAATCGAGATTGTCTGCCTTTGCAAAAACATACATTCAAATAGATAACATATCGGTGATTATTTGATTAAGATTAAACTGTTTATATTTTAAATTAAATATTTTAAAAAAGAAAAATCTGCATTAAATCTGAACCTTTTGAAATCAATACAACAATTACTGGTGTGTTTGATCGCGTAAATGTGTTCTTGCCCAATGCACGCAATTCCAATTTTTCTTTTCCCCACTTATATGTTTATAAAGTATAAAACGTATCAATAAGTTAAATTTATAAAAGAAGATATCATATATAACACAAGTTAAATTTATTAAATTATTTTATTTAAATGTCAAACATTCAAAGATAAATATCTTGAATTAAATAAATGATGTATTAGAAATAATAATATTAAATAATGAAAAAGTAAATTATTATTACTTATAATAGTGATTAAAATTGAAGATATTTTTTATTTTATAATAGTGACAAGAATGAGTATATAAAATATTGTTGGCATTGTCAACCTCCTTTCTCAGTAGTACTCAGTAGTGTCTCTGTTTGGGAATAAAATGGTGTTACTAGGATTATACTATTTTCTTTTGGGTTGTCATGTTTAGAACCAACTGTTAAACAAATTGAAGTTGCATTCAAAGACTACCCAGCAAGGGCTAGACGGAAGGCTGTTTACAAACAAGCAGAAGGGTATAATTTTTTAGAGAGATATAACATTTAGTATTGATTGTGACTCAAATAGGTTTGTTTGTTGTACTTATGTATGCCATTCAAACCAAAACTAATGCCCATTGGAGAAGCAAAATGATCATCAGCATATACTGGCAAAGGTCTTTACATGTGAAAGTTTTTCTTTAATAAATAAGATATTTCATTTGTAAATGTAAGTCTAAAGTATAATAAAACTTTACCAAATAGAAAATCTCATGGGTTTGTCGCAAATTCGCAGTGTTCTATAGTACCCATGTCCTTTCAATTTAAGTGGTTCACAGCACAATTTTTGTAAAAATAATCTTGCGCAAATTTAACAAAGATAGTACTGATGTAGTTGATGCAATCAGAGTGTTCAATTAATCAAATCAAATGAGATAAATCTCACATCTCACATTTATTTCAGAAACGAAATATTCTATCATAATTGAAAATGAACAAAAACATAACCATGTTATATTATTGTTGTATAAAAAAACTGAACAGATCCTTCCTTATTCAATCCATTAGTATTATCTATGAAGACAACAACTGCCAGAAGTTTGTGCTCTTCTAGACATAATTCCAATTAAGTGCCAATTTTAAGGAGCGGGTGAATTTTTCAAGTTCTTTCATTCCCTCTTGGGGAGTTTTGGCCTCACTAAGCAGTAAGCCACTTCACCATAGCACTGCCAACTATCACACCATCTGTCCATCACTTCATCAGCTCCCCATCCTGTTACATGTAACAAATTAGATTTCATTAATTCACCAAATGTTGTATAGGTGTACTTACACGATTATCGGACACGACATACTAACACAGACATCATATACGATACTGACATAACCACACAGGTAACTATTTGAAGTGTCAAACATCGAGACATGTATTCCATTAAAAGTGTTTGTGTTACATAAATTAAATGTCTTAATGCATAGCTCTAAGTGGTTGAACTGAGTGTTTAGACACATTAAAGAGTTTAAAAATAAGTTTAACTTACGAAATAATATATTAACAATTAACATTTATCATCGGTCTATTAAAAAAATTATTTAACCAGACAAAAATAGAGTCATACTATATGTGGAGAAAGTACTTACCTGCTTCACCTGCTCCAATGTTGATATCCCAAAACCAACTGCCACAGGCTTAGTTGTTGCCTTAATTATGAGCTCTTGAAACGAGGACAAGTGAAAGGTTGAAAAAAGATGCTACTAAAAATCTGGTATCTAGTGACCAATTTAGCGGCTTAAACATAAATCGGCGACTAAATGAGTCAGTTACCAATTTAGAGGACAATTTGTAAAAAGTCACGAAATCATTAGTTGTTAAGGTTAATTTGACGTTTTGGGTTTCTAAATTAATCACTAAATAGCAGTTTTATTGTATGGATTTGGATTCACTAACTGTAGTCTACAGTCATAAGATTCAGGGCGTTGGATAAGTATCAAACTATTATATCAAAAGATTTGACGCTAAAGTGATTTGTTAGCATGATTGAGAAAAGCTCTTGCAAGATACACAAATCCATATGCAGCATCAACAATTTCTTCAGTCATAAAATCCAGTACCTTCAAAATCAATTAACTATATCCATGTGAACAAAGATTAATTTAATTAGCCACACAAAAAATTAAACATTTAGAAAATGTTAAACAGAATATACCACTATCAAATTTATACAATATTGCAAAAGGTATAATAAAGAGAATCCATTTATGTTTCACAACAATGCACACAAAAGGTTCAAAATGTTTTATGACAGTAATAAATAATTAAAAAATGGCAAATACACAGCATATATAAAATGTATACATATGAATGAGTTCAGTAATGCTGAAGAGTGAATCTCATAACTTGAAATATTCATTTTTCTTCTTTTACCTTTTTTTTTTCATTCCATTTTTGTTTGGCTTCAACCTTACCGAAAATGGGACGAAGTCCATCTGCAATGTAAGTATGTAACTTGTAAAAGTGTGGATAAAATTCAATGGTTTTTCCTCCCCCTAAACTTAAATTTTTTTTTTGGATATTTATTTGTGTAATTTGAAATATGTATTTTATAGATTTTGTGGATGCAATTTAAATTTGTTTTAAGGAAATGTAAGTTTATTTGATTGCGGCATTTACTTTATTCTAAATAAAAAAAGCATTCAAATATGGATAAAATCTACTTATATATTTTAATTACGATACTCACTTGTCCCAAAAGTGTAACCCAAGGGTATGAATTGAGACAGAGTTTCATGAAAGAGGTTTTCTATCGTTGGTGCTAACAAATTCTCTCAATTCGATATAAAGTTAACTTGTGGGGTTTGATTTCCATCCTCGATAGAATATTAATTATTAATAATATTAATTATTGCAGTTTTAAATTTTTGTTCATATTAATTGGTTAATTTATAAACTTGGTTTAAAAATCTGTCTACAATAAAGAGTCATATTGTGATTTTATTTATTTTTATTTCGAAATGACAAAAAATATAACACAAAAAAAAAAAAATAATTAGTTTTAAAGAAAGTTCCATCTTCTCAATTTCTCTCTCACGTTTCACAACACTAATTTTAATAAATTTATATATAAAAATAAAAATAAAAAAAATAAAAAATAGATTGAACATCTATCTATTTCTAAATTGGATTTAGTTATTCAAAAATAAAAAAATAAATTTTACACTCTTAATCAATCATACCAATATAATAAAATTATTAAACATATTTAAATTTTATCAACACTATTTATATCCTTAATTAATAATAATGAACTAATAATATAAAATATTTTACATTTACCAATTACAGTAAATAAAGAAAAGCTTGTTTTCTATAAGAATAAAGAAGGTAAGTCTCATTTATGGAGAAAAAAAATTCTCTTTTCCTTGTACACCATAGGAAAAAAAGAAAAAAAAGGGTGGACATACTAATGAGCAAAAATGGAGACCCTATTAATAAAAATGAAAAAGAGAAGGCTCTTAATTGAAATTGAAAAAAACAAAGCTTATTTTAGGAAACTCACTCACTACTTCTCTTTACCTTTCATGTAGTAGATTCTTCTTCCCACCGTGTCTTCAACTCGTTTTCCCAACTCAACCGTCACTCGTCCGATTCCAACTATCTCATGGCCAATAACCCCTCCGACGCTCCCGCCTCCGACGACTTTTTCGAACAAATCCTCCGCCTTCCTACCTTCGCTTCCGCCGATTCTGGATTGACCAATTCCGACCTCGGCCTAACTACCGCTCCGATGATGCTCCAGCTCAACTCCGCCGACGCAAACCATCACCTCGCTTCCGGAGGTTCCTTTCATCAGCCGGTTTATCAGTTAGGGTTGAGCTTGGAACAAGGCAAAGGAGTGTTCTTGAAGCCCGATGAAGCTTCTGGTAGCGGGAAACGCTTTCTCAACGACGTCGTTGATGCTAGACCTAATAATAATAATGTAACAATTCCTCTTTCAATTTTCATTCTTTATCTCTTTCAAATTGAGCTTTGTTAGTAAGAGGTAATACTACTTAGTTTTCATGCAGAAGCAAAGTTTGTTGGAAAAATAATAATAAATTAATCATTTATGTATGTTTATGAATTATCATCAACCTTTGGGAATTGTTATTGCATGTATAAAGCAAACTAAATATTTTATAAAGTTTAATGAAAATAATTAAATAATACCTGGCAGTGGAATGGTAATTTGTTTGCAAATAAGAGTATCTTGAAAATTAGGTTACTTGAACTTTCATATTGAAAGTTTTGTTGGGTGTATTTATGCTTGTCGATTCAATTTCTAGCCAACTTGCTATAGATATCAATAACATGTTATTAGGCACTAGGGTTGGGCTATTGATGAGGGTTTTTGGTAGCTTTTAAAAGGTCATACCCTTAAACCTCATTGTCATCCTTGTGTATTCAAAAAGGTTCTCACCGTTCTGTAGTTGGAGTGGATGAGTGCCTAGGAGTTTACTTGGAATACAACCTTTGGAAATTGACATACGGCATGCATATACAAGTTGTGTATAAATGAATTATGCATCAGGGTTAGATCTGTACTGCACAAAATTTTGGGTTAACCTTGAGTAATTCAATTCAACCCTGTTGGTTGTTGGAAGTGTTATACTTATCATAGGTTGGTTTGTGTTTATGATTGCTTTTATGGGATCTTCGAACTTCTTGAGTCAAATAGGATACGTATACTTTACTTTTAGTATCCTTGAATGAATGATTTATTGTTTTAACAGTCTTTCTTTTTGCCTGTGAGAGGGAAGAGGGAGCATTGATCAAGTAGCATTATTTTTCTCTTGATGATATATGTAATCGCTGTGCAGGTTTTTCACGGGCAACCCATGCATACTACTGTTCCTGCTGCTCCACATCCTCCAGCCATGCGTCCTAGGGTGCGGGCTAGAAGAGGACAGGCTACAGATCCACACAGCATAGCTGAGCGAGTGAGCTTCAGGATATTTGCATGAATATTGACTATTTGCTGATTATTATGTTTCACGTTTATATTTTAGATTAACTTTGTATGATTACAGTTACGTAGAGAAAGAATAGCAGAAAGAATCAGGGCATTGCAAGAACTGGTTCCAAGTGTCAACAAGGTATGTGACTTCTTTAGCATATCATTTTATTACAAAATATGGTTTTGCATTATGTGCTTTCAAGCAAGAGTGGAATTGTCTTTGGGAGAGTAAAGGTAAAAGAAGTTGTCATGAAATGTAAAAAAGATTGAGTATCAAGTTGACATACTTCTCATAAAAGGATAAAAGTGCTGTAACATCTGCATATATTATAATTTAAGGAACATGGAATGTGAAGAGTGCTTGATGTAAGAAATAAATCTACTGGTATCAAAGGGTAGTATGTTTTGTAGTGTATGATATGTGTGATACCGCGTAACTGCACAGTGTTTGTAAAGAAGGTATTGCTGCTGATTTATTCACTTCTTTCTAATATTATGGTGAATTACTATTTCGTTCAGACAGATAGAGCTGCCATGTTAGATGAAATTGTGGATTATGTCAAGTTCTTAAGGCTTCAAGTGAAGGTAAACTGCTACTTTTCTCCTTATTGGGCCTGTCCAATTTGTAATTAGTGAAAGTTTATAATTATAATGGCGTTTCACAGTCTCACTAGTTTTGTGTGTTAAATCTGTTAACTTATGCTTTTTTATTCCCACCTTACCGAGTTAGGATTCAATTAGTTAAGGATTCTACTCATAGTCAAAAGTGAAGACGACTTCCAATAGTTGTTGATTCATCTGCGTTTCAGGTTTTGAGCATGAGTCGATTGGGTGGAGCGGGTGCAGTGGCACCACTGGTAACTGACATCCCACTATCATCAATCGAGGTGATTATTATGACGAATGACTAGTTGCAAAAACTAAATATGCATGAGATCCACTTTTACTTGCTCAGCTTGATGACTTAACTATATGTATACATTAAAGTTCACGAATATATATCTTCAAGCAGTCTTACAAATCCAATGGTGATCAGGAAGAAGGTGGTGAAGGTGGAAGAAATGGACCAGCATGGGACAAGTGGTCAAACGATGGCACTGAAAAACAGGTAGCTAAGCTTATGGAAGAAAATGTTGGAGCTGCGATGCAATTTCTTCAATCAAAGGCGCTTTGCATCATGCCCATCTCACTGGCATCAGCGATATACCAGTCACAACCACCGGACAGCTCTAGTATAGTCAAGCCTGAAACTAATCCCCCTTCATAGACCTCAGACACTTGGTGCAAAATCCATTGGCCCCATCAAGGGCTCACCTAAATACTTCTGGGACCTACAAATAATTTTGTCCGGTCCAAACCCTATAATTAAGTCATTGGCAAGCATCATGTTGCAATCAAAGTCAGATGCCATAACTTTTTCTTCTTCTTTTTTTTTGCCTTTCTCTCAGCTTTTGTCCATACACGGTTCAATGTCAATGCCTTAGAAAATAGAGGCAGACCCCTATCTTGTCCTGCCAAGTTTCATGAGGAAGAAATTGTCAAAAGTTCACTTGATATGCTCTTGTTTCTTTTGCTTCATTGGGTTGAGTGGATGGTAGTGGAACATGATGAAAGCGCTTTTGTAGTGGGGCTTAATTTTTGTTGTAGTGGGATGTGGGACCTTGTAAAAGGTTAGAGAGTGGTGTGTATATTTTAGTAGTAGTGATGTACTGATGTTACACTAGAAGATTTGAGATGCAGAATAGTTACTTTAGTGCATTTTGAATTTACAGTGAAGGCAAAATTTCAGTGATACTGATTTTGTTGAATCTCTTTGGCCGAAATCACATCGGTACATTGACACTAATGGTAAATTCAAACATGCATTTAGCAATGTTGGGAGTTACCAGTCCAGCAGAAAATAATTGTGTTTTTTGGTTATTTTGGGAGTATTAGGGATTGTATGAATTGTTTAGTCAAAAGTAATCGAATTTTTCTATATTCTCCTTGAATCAATATTGAATTTTGATCTATTGGATGGAGATGGAAGAGGACAAGTATTGGTGCACCAAATCTATATATCAATCATTAAGCTGCAGCCTTATTCAACTCAACTAAATTATACGGTAATAACAGCATGTCCTTTGGAGGATGGAATCTAGCATTAAAATATAACCCATTCCCTTGGCTCTTTTTGTCAGAAAATATATTCTACTTCATTTAGATATTAGTTTTAATTTCATTGCATCTCAAGTTTTACATTTTATTTTCATTTCTTTGTCTTTTTTATTACATCACTAGTCATATCTGATTCTCTTTTACTTTTACTTTTTATTATTTAAAACAGCCTAAGAGGCGAGAAAGCATTATTTTTGTTATGGCAAACAAATAAATACATGTCCTTTTATTCGGTAACAACTACCAATCATGGATTACTTTTTAATATCTTTTTAACACATTTTGTTTCTCTCATCTTCAATTTTCGCTCTTTTTATTTTTATACCTATATACTTTTGGGTAAGACATTATTCAACAATTATATAACCTTTCTGCAGAATCATAATAATGTTAGATACCTTACTTTTTACCAAGTTTCTCACATTAAGTGTTGTACTAAAGTCTTATCGAGTTCAATCATGATGCAAATAAAGTTTGGTTAACAATTGATTTAGTTAAGGATCAAATTCATATATATTCAAATGGTTTGACTTTAACTTAAACGCAATAATCACTTACGCCTAATTACTTTGCACATACTATATAACAATCAATTTTAACTTGTATTCAATCTCATACGTAAGGTATCAACTATAATAATCTGGCCAAAGCAACAAACCATCAATTATTAATAAGTAACAAAAATATATTTTCTTAATTTACTGCAAAAGAAAAACAAAAAGACTATTTTCAATTGAAATATCCCAAAACATCATAGTGAAAAACATTTTCAAATGGGTCGAAGGCTGTGAGAAAGCCCACATTTTAATTTGGAAGGTACCATACAAAGTGGGCTTGAGTAACCAAACGATTTAGTGGAACTGGTCCAATGGCCATCCCCAGTCTAATTTGTATCTAACAAAAATTGATGGTCAGTCTCTGCTTTACATACACTTCAGAAGTAATACGGAAAAAGCCAAGGTAAATTGTTCATTATTCCTGTAAATAAATATAACGGGTGCATCATATCATGTCATATTTAGTTGTAAAGCCCTTTGTTATTAATCAACAAAATATTTAGCTGTAACGCCAGCGATATGCTTGTGGAATCAAATGGCTTAGTAAGAATTGCTTGGTTGCCAATTGATTAATTATTGGAATTTTGTATCACTTCTTCTTGACCCCTAGACTACACGGAATCAACTATGACATTGATGAGAATAGCTTGCTTTCTATCCAAATAATAATTATAGTCATGATAATTATTAACATATTCTTCATTGACACTATTGTATTAGGCTCTCGCATTCTTTATATTTTTTGTTTGTTATTTAGCACCATTATTAGGTAGGTATATACCCCCTTCCGGTCCTGGATCACAGCTAGCATATGTTTGCCCTCAACGGTAGTAGTGAATATATGGCAAATCTAATATTGTGTCAACTCCCAACTGGGCATATTGGACATACATAGGATGTTTTGATGGTTTTTATTTTATTTTTTATGTTTAAATTTTTTTTATGTAGACAAAGTTATAATTTACAAACATCACAAATAAATTCATACATTTAAAGTGAAGATTCCACGTTCAAATTTGAATCACTACAAAAACTATTCAACCTAATAATATTGATATGTTAATCGAATTAAGCCTTATTCCTATAGCTAATTGAAGCAAGCTCAACTCAAGTTATTGGATGGAACTAAGATTAGACAAGCAGCAAGAGTTGTTGTGCATAAATTAGTTTGTGTGTTATTGTGTAAATATGAGACGAAGAAAAAAAATAAGGATACATAGCTAGCATGAATAAGTAGTATGAAGAAACAACATTTTCCCCTATTGTATATGGTATATATGAATTGAACATAAACAGATCTAGCTAGGACAAAATGAGATCTTAATTACATATATCATATGTACAACTAAAATAGCATTTATGCATTCATGCTTTTGTTTTTGTTAATTTTGTGAGGTCACAAACAAGCCAATCCTTTTGATTCTGATCCTTTCACTATCTTCAGCCTCTTGCAGGAAGATATGAACATGCTGCAATTAATACACATAGACAAATACTAATTAATTTACTGATTTAATTAAAAGAAGCTGATTTAATTATTTATATATGATGATGAGGGGAGAAATCAATTAAGAACTTACTTCCATGGAACATCGCCAACAAGCATCCAATCACCATCCTTGTCCTCATAAGTAGGAGCATATTCAGATCCATTGTACCCTTCCCTTTCTGAATATTCACCTGTCCAATACATTAAAATTAACCACATTAATATTTTATTATTCATTTACTTAAACTTTTTAAAGTACTAATTGATGTAGGTACGAATTAATTAATTACTTATTGTTGCTGCATAGTTCTTACCAAATGTACACTTGAACAAATTTTGCAAGGCTATGAGAAGTTCTGAATAACTCTTGTAAACTTGAAGATCTATCTTTCTCAAGTAAGGTGCACCAGCCATGCTTACTTTCACATACATTCCACCTCCATCTTCAACCTTATTTTGTTGTAAACTATTCTTCCTATAAGATCTAATTGGTGGCCACCCCACTACTTGTACCCTGCAATATCCATCCATTTTCAATTCATTAGTGTTTATCATTTAATCAAAAAATTACAAAATATTATAAGATAAAAATTCGCAATCACAATCTAGGGTGTGACATCAATGTTTCAATTTGACGCATCTATGATTGCAATTGAACCAAAAAACCTTTTAAATTAAGCGATTTAAAACATTGAGTTTAAATTAAAATATGTGATGTGTATCCAATTCATTATATGACTTACTTTGTAGGTTGGACAGTGGATTGGTCATCATCAGTTGTGGTTGAGGAATTAGAAGAAGCATTAGAACTAACATTGTTACTTGTTTCCGGTGAAGATCTTTTGTTGTTTCTAACAACAGAAACATTGCATGAATGTTCATCACTTCCAGGCAATCCCAATCTTAACTCTGTATCCTTCAGATTCATCTCTGTTTCATAGCTCCCCATTTCTTGATGAAGTGCAAGATTAATCAATACTGAATTGTGATTAATTATTTGGAGAAATGTGTGAGAGAGAATTAATTAATGAAGAAAAATGCATGCGGTGTGTGTGACTTAGTAGCTAGGTATGTCATCAATTTTATAGTAACATGAAAAAAATGATAAAGCGAATATAGTGTGTGACACGCGCTTGGTGACCGACCTATCAGATATTGACATGGCAGTGTTTAAGGTAGTGGGGCCTACTTCACACGGTCGAAATTGAAACAGAGCGATTGAGATAACGACAGATGTGAGTGTCTGTGATATGAATGACACGGAAGAGCATGTTGTTTAAGTTAGAGGGGACAATGAAGCAGCGTGTACAGTTCATTATTGATGGTGAATACATTGAACCACCACTATTAACGGACGGTTAGGATTGAGGTTGGGAGGTTTTAGGAGCGTTGGATCATGACGGACTTTTCCTTTTTTTGTAATGGAAACAAAGACATGTGATTGGGAAGGGTCCCATGTGGATGTTCTTCATTGGATGGGCATTACCATGTGGATGTTGGCTTCTCGGTGCATCACATGTGAGATTTGCATGTGCTTCTACCTCCTTGCAATAAAGCATTGGGGCATTTTAAATGCTTGAAATATACCTTTTACTTTTTATTCGGTGTTACTTCTACTAACTAATCGTGGGTATTTTCTTATTTTACATTTTATATGTTTTGAATTTATTTGTTGTTGTAATTAAATTAGATTTGTGATTTTTAATTTTTCATTGTAAATTGAAAACAATTTAGATATTTTTATTAAATTATATTAAAAAAATAATATTATATCATGTATGTGTAACATTACTTGATATTGTACTCATATTTATGGATTATAGTTTGTTTAATTATTTTGATAATAACAAAAATTATTTTAAAAAATAATTTATTATGTTAGTGTGCGCACTATTTGTTAAAAGTTTTAAAATATCTTACGTTGTATCTTCTAATAATTAGAGAAGAAAAATGAAGAAATCAAATATGCTCTTAAGAAGTTGTTAAAGCTCTGTTTGACCATGGTCAATGTGTTACCAATGCGTCTATGGTGAATCTCATAATACAAGTTCACTCTGATAATTTTGCGTTTGATAATTTTACCAAACCGGTTGATCGTCTAGTTAATGCATTAAGTCAACACTATGATAAAAAGTCAAATTTCTTAAGTCAAACATATGAGCTCATAACTTTAAAGAAGTAAACATTTCAACATCATTTGAGCATCAAAGTTGGACTTATCTTCTAAGTCAAGAAGGTCGTGACATTCTCTTAAAATGTCATCATCTAGTATTCATCTCATTTTCATCAAGATACACTAGTTCAGTTATGAAGATGGATTTGGACAAGTTTTAATTAATGTTGATTCAATATATGTGAAGATTGATACGAGTCATTATTTACATGTTAATTTCATGCAATCATAACAATAGTCATAAACTTTAATGACTTTGAAGTTTTTTTTATATAAAAAGTCTTGTGATCCTCACTGCAATACATAAGAGAAAAACATATTGTTGTCATATATAGCAACTCGTGAAAATTTTTATTTAGCTTTAAGTTTTGAGAAATCTAAAATACATTAGAGTGTATTTTGTAAACATTATCGTGTGAGAGTTTTTTCAGAAAACCATCTTAAATATTATTTGTAACTTAACCAAGTAGCAGTTGTTGTCCTCAACAACTTGAGTGTAGTAAGTTAAAAAGTTGAGAAAATTTGAGAACATTCAAATTGATTAAAAAGTGTTAAGCGAGCGTGTGATATTTTTAGTGATTAATAGATTATAATCTTTCAAAGTAAAGAGACTGAACATGGCCACTGTGTTAGTGTTGATGATAAATCAAAATAAATTGACTTTGTATTTTTTCCATTTATCTTCTTACTTACTTATGTTACTTTATTAAGATCTATTTTATGTTTCTTGTGTTTTTCTTTCATCATAATTTCCTCGTCTCAATTTTAAGATTCCAATTCCATGGAATCAAAACTGCGGATAGTCTTTTAGTTATGGCTTTTTTAATTGTCCGAACAAAGATCAAATAGTTTTAATTTAATCCCGATCCGTCTCTTTCTTGTTCCAACTCTTTCTATGTAGTATTATTATTTATTAATTAATTATATTTTATATATTATACATGTATATTATCAAGAATGTATACTCATTTGATACATGTGCTCATATTAGAGTTATCAATAAAACTATAAATTTTAAAGTCCTTTCTCAAAACTCTCTTACTAAATCTTCAATTTTACGCCTCTTTTGAAAATAATTTTTTTTTTTATAAATTTTAGTTTATTATTTCATTATGTTTTGTGGGCTTAAGTGACGAGCTTCGTAGATTCAATATTTTGTTAATTGAGATATTTTTTAAAAAATTTTTTGAAATTTATTTTTCTCGAATAAATTTTTTTCAATAAAAAAAAAATTATTGTAAATCTTTTTTATCAGAAAAAATCAAAATTTTTTATTGGAACTTTTTTTAAAAAAAAAAAAAACAAATTGTTTTTTGGAAAAATATCAACAACAAAAAATTGAATTTTTTTCTTTCAAAAAATATCAAATTTTTTAAAAAAATTGGACTCATAAACCCCACTAAAACCATAAAATTTTAGGAGATTTTTAATTTTGGGAATTTTTTTTTGTCTTTTAAACTATGAAATTTTTGTGTCCCTCCAATATGTGACTTGAGACCAATAATTAGTAGACTTGTAAAATTGACAGCTCTAACTGATATGCTATCAAAATAAAAAACAATGTGTTTGTTTAGTTTATTTTATTTTTTATTTTATTTTATGACCTTCGAAAGTTTATTTGGGTATTAACATACAGTTACTTTGATATATATGAATAAACAAATTATATATGTCATTCTCAATTGTGTAATAAAGATTCGAATGATACGAGTCTGAAAATTGACTTCATTTAAGAACTTATAATATGTAAATGCTCAAAACATCAAAGATGCTACACAAATACTTTGAATCGAAGATAACGATACCAATGTCTCAAATTAATGAAGTACATGTTCCTCATGCATATGCATTGCGAAAGGGTAATGATGTAAAAAACCACAATAATACACAATAAAAAAGAATAAGTATTTTACTAAATACTCTTTTATCAATTATTGTTACCGTCAATATAATTCATTTTGAGGCAATTTTTTAACAAATGATCGCTCATCATAAAATAGGTTAGTAAAAAAGTTAAATGTTTATCATTAGTTTGATTATTAGCTAAAATGTCTATCTAACATATTATCATTGACAATATGTTAGGGTAAGAAGGAGTCTATAAATAATGTATATGAGTTTTTTTTTACTTATACGATGTTTAATTTTTATTTTTTTATTTAATGTGAGATTTTTATTTGTATGTCTCTCAAATGAAAAGAGAAAACTTGTAATATAATAAATTTCAAATTTCGACTTTGATATATTTAATAACACAAGTTCTTATTCTCTTAAAATTTTAAAACATTAAATATATAGATCATCTCACTTATACAATAAAATATGATAACTTTAAATTAACTTTATGAAATTATGAACATGTTGTACATTGTACATAACTTTAAAATATACATTTAGTGTATTTTATAGAATCACGATGATATCATTACTTTCTAAGTTTAAATGTACAGTTTTTATCAAAAGTGCAGTGATTTCCCATAAATTTTGCCAAATAATTTCAATCCAAACATGCTATAAAGTTTATTTTGTAGCTACCGGATGAGTTGCGTAGTGATACCATCTTTACCACCTATTAAGAAACTTTTGGGTTCCATACATTTTACTCCTTTCAAAATGAAATATGGGTAAGTTTTGATAATTTCTCATATTTAATGAAAATATCTTTGATCTAAATCATCACATAATTTAACTTTTTAGAACTTCAATAATTTAATTTGTTAATCATGGTCAATAATTTAAACAATAAACTTTATTTTTTATCGGAACTGCACATAGCTTAATATCATCAATATATATAAATATAATCCATTTTTACTTATAATTAGTCATGGATGAAGAATTAAAGTTAGGTCTTGAAAATGATTTTTGGTTGAAAGAACGTCAATAATCATGCAATAAAAAACAATATTGACATCTACTACAACAAAAATATTAAAATGCAGTAGCTATAAAAGGCACTTGCGACGGTTGCTAACCGCCTTTATATGTGTTCTATGACAGTTAAAATCATTGTTAAACACGTTCAGTTTTATTTATTTCTATAAAGTTGCGATAGTTAATTACCGTCGCTATGTGTATTTTGAGACAGTGTGAACCATCGCAAGTTTAATAGTTTAAAATATATAATTATAATTCAATTTTTTTTCTTCTATTTTTGATGAATTAAATTAAAGTAAAAAATATTCATAAATATCACCCACATAATTAAAATACACAAATATATAAGTATTGTGACTAAATTCAATTATATAATTTTTTCAAAAGTAATAACACCAATTCATCTATCGAACTTAACTAAAGCAATAAATAAAGTAATTTAAATATTCAAAATATTAGTAGAATGGTTAAACATACAAAATAACTCTATCAAATTTAAAAGTTAATTAAAATCTTTAAATAGTCTCTAATGGTATTGCATCATGATCATTAGATCAGTAGCTGGACTCAGAGATGAATGTCTACCATTTATTCACAATTCTAAATCTATTGCAGTCAAATACCAAGCTCATTAGTAATATTTAGGATGTATTACAAGCTCATTAAAATACATGAAAAGTTTTCAAAAAAAGGCCGGTGGCGTGAGGGTTGGCAAGCTCAATGATATATAGCTAAGTCCCTACACCAACCTGCCAAATGAGGATATTCTGGTTCATTTCCCTCTTCTCCATGTTATTTTATTTTTATTCATCTTCTCCACGTTAGTTTGTTCACCTTCGCCATGTTATATAACTAAACCAAATTAAGAAAATTATGTTTTGTTTCCTTTTTTTTTTTTAACTAATTTGAAGAAAAAAGATAATACTTAAAGTACTAAATTGAAGCTTTACTCTTAAACTTTAATTTAATGTTTGAAAGCAGGGTCGATCTAAGGGCATAATAATTTTGTGAGGGTTTTAGTCTTTTAATTTTTGAATTAAAAAGTTTGTCAAAAAAAATTCAATTTAGTTAAATATATAATGACATATTTAACTATAGAAATTCACATAACTTTGTTGATCATGATAAAAGCCTCATAACTATCCTTACTAAATTTCAAAATTTGGAAGCAACAAAACTTGATTCTTTTACAATTTTTTATAAGACTTGTGTTATTTTTTATTAAAAGAAGTCTACTATAGCATTTTCTTTATACTTCTAAACATGTTGGATTGACCTTATTTGAAAACATACTAGTGGCAAAATATCGAAGGATATCCCAATACATTATTAATATTGTAGTATTGGTTGCTTAGCATATCATAAATGGTGATTGTTACAAGAACTAACTTTTGATAGTGGTATTTGTTTGAAAATACATTACTACAAGCGTGCTAATTTCGATAATATATTTGACATTTTAAGATCAAATTGCAGGTTATAAACAATCACCTAATATTGATGGCTAAAGAATGTGGACCTTGAGGCACACGTGGGTTGTGATGGAATTAGAGCCTTTTAGGTGTTAATGGTTGTACGGAATGAATATTGAAGGCCCAATTTGAATTTTGTTGGGTAAAAGAGTTAGACCCCACCCCCTCACTGTTTCAATATTATTTGTTCCCTTGATTGTCAAAGTATTCCATGTGATTGTTTCATTGTTTTGGCCATACATTTGCCATGAGATTCTATCAATGCGCCTTCTTTTAAGATATCATGGCATGTAATGAAATGAACAGCTAGTGTGAAAGCATGTAGCATAGAAAATTAAGCATGATGTAATTAAAGTTTAGCTTTTGTTAATGGAGCTATATTGTTGATGCTTACATTATTCAATAATTTTGAATTTCATGGAATAGAAAGAAAAAAAATAAGAAAGGAAATGAGAAAGAAAGCAATTCATGGAGTCAAGATATCGTTGACTATTCAATTGAAACTGAACGTTTCATATTTAAGTTTAATATGTTATAGAGACGGATCTCAATTGAAAAAATATTATTGTTTCAAATAATTGAATACGAATCCACTCATCAAAACTAGTGCTAATTAATTCATTAATTATCAATTTACTTAAAAATAAAATTGGTGTAATATTTTTTCTTTCAGTTTTTATCGTTAATATAAATAAAATATTTGTAATTTAATCATTATTACTTTTTTAAAATAAGTGCATAAATTTTTGTAACATGAATTATTTAAAAAAATATTGACATGTTAGTCTTAATTATTTTGCAACATGTGAGGTGAGTAGTACATAGTCTTAATTAATTCCCGTTCTAAAAAATGTTGACATGTTAGTCAAATACTAGTGTGTTACTACCCCAAAACCGAACTATAACTCGAGTTCCCCCAGAGAAATAAGTAGCAATTAGGTCATACAAAATTCATAATATGTTCTTTTGAAGGGTTATGAGTTTATAAGAATCTCATGGTTCATAACTAATCGTAACATGTAACAAGTATGATATCTATCTTCTAATTATTTGTCAACAAAACTTAACGTGTTGTCGTTGTTGGATGTTGCCTTTGACTACCCACTTACATGTGTTTGTGTGGGGTACGTTAAACTTTAAAGTCAAATTTGGTCCCTCTCAATTCCTTAGTCTGCGTAGAAAAGTCTTGGTCAAGCCCATCAGTCACACTTCTCATTCATCGTTTCTTCAAACCTACGTGTACATTATGCTCACATTTATCTTTTTATACTCAATATATTATTTATAACAAAAATATTAAAAATCTATTTTTTTTCTTACACATGCTACACTTAATCACATGCAAAAACACGTTATTAAAATTATAATTAATTATTTATTTAAATTAATCACATTTTGTCGGAATTTAAATTAATTATTACTCAGTTAAATTAACTACATTTTTTCATATATAATTGTTGTATTTACAAATTAAATTTTCTATTTTTTTTATTAATTGAGGAATTCTAAGTTGTTAACAATTATAAGAGACTTTGACTATCTCATCTAAAATTGTTGATTCAATATATATTTTGACATTTAAAAATTTAGCAAAAAGTCCAACTCTGCCTGCAAATGAAGCACTTTGTATATGGCTGTAAAATTGATGGTGAATGTATACACAGTACTGACATTACTTGTATTCCTTCGATAAGAGAAATTCCCTAGGTAGCATGTTAAAAACCTTTTATTCATGAAACAGAACATGTAACATGATAATTAGATCTATATTTAGTATCGCCAAATTTGCAATGTATGCATGTGAAATAATGAGTCTAGACTATAGAGAGCTATTGTAGAACGCAACTAAAAATTGAAAGCCCAATTGCCAAGCCAAACCAGAGACATGTGCATAACTGACACAATGTAATAAAACATTAACAAAAACAAGACCATCGAATTGGAAATTTCAGATTCTATGCACTAAGGGGAATTCAATTTCAAGGATGAAATAATCAAAAGAGGAATCTATTAGAGCTATGTGTGTACACGCACTTTTGGTTACTACTAAGCACGAAATTCTCAAATTTGCAATTTGACATGGAGCACAAGAAAGCACAATATATGGATCTGATCACGCAAGATCCAAGATAAGGAACAGCTTTTTACGCATTCAAAAAAAAAAAAGGGTTAATTACCAAATGCCAATAATAACTCATTTTGTTGACTACTTTTTGTTTTTTGGTTTTTCATTTCCTATTGTACTTGATCAATTTATATTGCATGCATGAAGAAGTTATAGTTTTCATGTATTTATATATATGGTTATTAGTTTGGAGCCTTTGAAATTTAAATTTGTGTCGGTTCTTCAATCAACTTAATATTGTTAATATTGTTGACGGTGTGAATACAAGAAAATTATAACTATATTCAATCAAAATTCATAGTTAGATTTTTTATGATTGTGATAAAGAAACATGTAGATTCAAAATTTGACAAAACTAACTTAGCAGGTTTTAATGGATTTTGAATGTACATGTTTTTATTTTAATTTCGTTTAGACAAAACATACAGAATTAAATAGTTCGATGAATTAATAATTTAACAGTATGACTTAATTGCAGTTTTAGTCCTCTTATTTTAGCTGAATTGCGAAAGTAGTCTCTCTATTTTGTTTCTCCTCAGTTTTGGTCCCTCAAACATAATTTTGGTCCAAAACTTGATGATTTTTTTTTTTTTGCATTTATTTAAGTCACACAATGTCTCAAGATCTCATTTGCAACAATTGTACCTGAAATATATGATTATAAATGGTGTAGTAAGGCTTTAAAAAATGAAATTTCATCAAGTTTTGGACTAAAATTCTGTTTGGGAGACCAAAACTCGGGATAAACAAAATGGAGGAACTACTATCGCGATTCAGCTAAAATAGAAGGATCAAAACTGCAATTAAGCCTAATAGTATTGATATCGTTGATCATTTAGTATACAAAGTAATTCTTCTAAAAAATTTATTTATTTATTTTACTTATAATTTAGGAAGGAAAGAATAACACTTTATCTACTTGGATATTAATTGATTATTTTAATTTTTATAATTATTGTTCTCATTATTCCAATATCCCTCACAAGTAAAATGTGTATATTAATGGTGTTTCTTATTAGTCAAATTTAATCTATAAAGTTATTAAGAGATTTTTTTGATGAGATGTTTAATTTTAATACATTCAAGAATATGATCATACTAACAAGTGTCTTAAGGACATTTGTTAAGAAACTTAAATTAAAAATAACAAATTTAAAACTTTTAAAATTTTAAAAATATAACTTTGAATACGTTTTTATTATAAAATTATTATTTTAATTGTTTAACAAACAAGTTGACATTTAACAACGTGTTTGTAAAAGATATAGTAATCACACATGGTATATTTAGAAAATCAAATAAAAGTAACTATATGTATATATAGGAGAGTTTTGATATGGGCGGAGAGAATATTAATTTTTGGCTCTACTAGTACTAGTAATTGAATCTATAATTTTGATTTAGTAAAAAAATAAAAGAGAGTGATGTGGAGCGTGGAGGGGATGTCCTGTAGCGGCGCATATGGGATAGGGTTTGACACTTAAAAGGCTACATAAATCCAACAAACCCACATGGCTTCTAGTATGACCCATCTACCAAATCAGCCTTACCACATGCATGTTTTCAGTTTTCTTTGCCCCCACCCTTTCCCCTAATATCAATACCCAATTACAGGTTTGGGGAAAAGGGTAAAGGGAAAAGCGATATTAGATTAGCTCACATACATTTTTTTGTATTAATTATAATTCATTCATTCATTGCTTCCTAACATACCATTATTCTACCTTCATCAAATTGCACATGTTTGACCAAATAAACTGTCATATTCGGGAAATCATGTTTGCTAGGTATACCTTTATAGGGATTCTTATGACTTATGCAATGATGATTAATCTAGTGTTTTTATTTAAGTATTTATAGAAACTTATTTTATAATAAAAAGGGATTACTGGAAAATCAAATTTTAATGAACCGAATGATAAGTTAGATATGGTGAAATTGCTTATTTATAGAATTTGTTAACATCAAATATAAGTTTTTTTTTTTTTTTTTTTAATTAGTGAGGGAATTCATATATTGAATGTATTGAAGTTTTGATGTAACAATGTAAGATTTGTGGAGGTTTAAAATGAGTTTAAATATAAAGTTTCTTAGAATTTATAATATTTTAATACAATAACTAATTTTTTTTATGTAAATTTATATTTTAAAATAAAAAGTTATTTATTAAATTAATATAATTTATTTTATATAATATTTATTTTTTAATTGATAATTAATTCAATTAGTTTAACATTTATTAAGACATTATTAGTTTTATGTAAGAGTTTATTATTATTGCATTTGAAAAAAATATTAAAATGTTAAGTCTTTTTATTAATTACAAATTTTTATTGGAGGCTCTTTTATTAAGTAAAATAATATTTATTTTTTAGACTGAAATTGATTGTTTTGTATCTTAAGCCATAACTGCTTCCATATGACCCAACAAAACTCTTCTAATAAATATTTTACTTATTAAAAAATAAATTATTTTTTAATGTTAATTGTTAATGTTTTTGTTAATTATTATTAATAACGGTGTTATTTATGGTCATTATTGACAACTCATGGACGAACAAATTTTTTTTTTATAGTATCAAATAGTTAGAAATTAGTAGAAGATATGAAAATAATTGTTATTCTTATAAAAACATTAACGAAATTTAAAATTAAAATTGGAAGATATAAAATAACTTAAATTAATAAATAAATTTAAAAAGTTATATGCAAGGGGTAATTTTGTTCTTTATATAATCTAAGGTAACTAAAAATTACAAAACAACTAAAATCAAACAAAGTTTACACATGTATTAAAAATATTATCTTTATTAAAACTTTTGAGGGACAATACTGCTATAAACTTATGTGAGTTTAAAAAATATCATAGTTAAGAGTTTTAACCGGTATAAATCTATGCGAGAACAAAAAGAACCTTTTGTACAAATGTTGGCCGCCACAATAGAAATATTTTCTTAAAAATTATTATTAAAATACCAAAAAATTGCAGTAACTACAATATTTAATTTTTTATGTTGTAATAAAAAAATAATATAATCAAAACAAATATATTAAAGTTTATTTTTTACATAAGAAAACATAAATGAAAACATTACTAAAATTCAACAAAGAGAAATTAAAAGTATAGTAATAAAAAGTTAGAAAAAAATAGAGAACAATAGTAAAGTAAAAGTTTAGAAATAAGATACAAGTAAAAATTCTATTGAGAAAAATAAGAAATATAAAGATGGTTATATATAAAATGTGAATTGAACTTTGCGAGAGTATTCGCAACCGCAAATTCCACTAAAACTTTGTGAAATCTTGGCTCTTAAGTGGAGATTTTTTTAAACTCTTTTTTTATCGCAACAAATTTGAATTTTCTCCCCCTTGAGGCTATTATTAAGCAGACAATAAAAAATAAAAAAATATATTTTTCATTTGATAGATTTTTCCGTCATTAATATTTATTGGATTATACAGTATTTTTTCGTGGTTAGTATTTACGTAATTGGATTACATGGTCTGTTATGATGTTTTTCCATCAGCAATAATATTTTGACAGAGGGTTGCATAAACATTGACAATAGACACATTTTGTTTAACTTATCCGTGCAACTCCTCCATACAAATAAAATGAGTCCACGTCAATATTAATTAATAAGTTCCAAGTACTAAGCATCTCACATATTTAACAGCACACCGGAGTGCTCAACTACATACTCCATAGCCTTCCACAATTAACACTCACAACATACTCCAACTTTGATTCTTGCAAACACATCACAACACAACCGGTTTAAGAGCCACAACCAACTTTTGAACGACTTATTTTATTTGCACATGCATCCCAACCCTCTAACATTATATCACAATATCTTCATTATATTGGTGGGCATTGTGTTACACCATGGACCGCATCACATGATATGCCCTTAATATTGCGGTTGCAGCAATTTCAACAACTTCCTCATTATTAGGCTTCAATTAGGATCTACGTAAATCACAATAAAAATGCATCACATATCATGCTGCAATAAACTATATGTCTACTTTTACACAACTTATTTCTCTTTGTCTTTCTTTAGTAGAATTAGAGATATTTTTAAATGATTAAGGATATATTAAAGTGATAGAAAGTTGATAATGAATTAATTATGAGATTTTAAAGAGAAAATGTTAAATATGTGAGTTATAAAATAAATAATATTAAATTATAATATTTAATGCTATTAAAAAATAAAATTATACTTGCAACAACCACAATATACATCATATATATATATATATATATATATATATATATATATATATAACATCACAATATCCATATTGACACTGAGGATCACCTCTACTCCAACAACAATTTAAACCATGATATATAGTAGATAAATATAATTAAAATTTCCAGGCCATATCATTTCTCAAAAATAAAATGTATTTAAATTAAAATAATAATAATAATAATAATAATAATAATAATAATAATAATAATAATAATAATAATAATGTGTATATATAATGGAATCCACTTAAAGTGAATTTGAGATCCTATGAGTCCATTAAAATAGTGATTGACCCTTGTGAATGAAATGATGAAACCCTAAGAGAGAGTAATAAAGAAAGTGATGATAAAAAGCAGGCAACATGGGGTGTCCACTTCCACATTTTCCACTGAACAATCATAGTAAGATAACATCACTTTGTCGTCACCAAGCCCAACAAGTCCAGCTCACACATTCCTCCACGTGTAATTAACAAACTCATTTTTAATATTGAAGAAAAAGTTTAGTAGTTTGATTTAAGACATCACATAGAAAGTTTAGAGTTCAAAGCTCATTCTTTACTATTAACATTTTTCATTTTTTAACCTGTATTAATTATTAATATTTACCTATAAAAATTAAAATACACTCATATGTCATTTCTATGAAATAAAAAAAAATAAAAAATAAATGATTAAAAAGACAAAGAGCACCATGCATCCTTCTATTAATGCGTTCCCCTGCCCCTATACTACACTATAGTATACCCCTTCTCCCCACAATTATTATTTGCACATTGCAAACAAATTAATCAGTGCATACTTATAGAGAGAGAAAGAGTGATATTATTAAGAGAGTGAAAAAAGCTCATCATGGAGGTTGTTGGCATGAAGAAGGAGAATATGAGGTTTGAGGAAACTGAGTTGAGACTTGGGATTGGATTGCCTAGAAATGGATCAGCTACTGAAGAATTAGTTGTAAGGAAGAGAGGTTTTTCTGAGACTGAAACTCAAGATCATACTATGGATTTGATGCTTAATCTTTCCACTAATAAGGAACCTACTTCTGAGGTAGATCCAATTGATAACACCAAGATTTTGCAAAAGGAGAACACCCTTTTGCCTGCAGATCCAGCCAAACCTCCTGCAAAGTAAGTTCTAATTAGTTATTATAATTAAATAAATACTACTTAATATGGTATAATACTTTTTTTTATAAGTTCAATTTTTGTTGTTATTATATATTAATAGTCATGGTTTGACTTTAATTTTCTTCTTAATTTTTTTTTTTTTTATGTTCTCGCTCAACCACTTGAATTACATAATAAGTCATATAATATTTTTTAAATTTTAGAAATCAATTTTTTATTAATTTAAAGTAGTTTGTATTTAAGATGAGAGAAAGAAAGAGTATTATATTCACCACCATACTTTTCATGGATAAGAAAGATGTGATTTCTGTAGTGATTTGCTTAACTTTCA
Source organism: Cicer arietinum (assembly GCF_000331145.2). Lineage (NCBI taxonomy): Eukaryota > Viridiplantae > Streptophyta > Magnoliopsida > Fabales > Fabaceae > Cicer > Cicer arietinum. The sequence goes on from NC_021162.2 coordinate 68,877,073, forward strand.
TACTAAAGTTTACTACTAAAAATAACATAAATTAGATTAAAAAAATTAGAGAGAAAAAACTTTAAATTCCTCTCTATTTTTGTCACTAAATTTATGACTAAGGAATTAGGGAGAAATTTCATTTTTTTCACTATTTTTCTGCCAATTTTTTTTTCTTGTATAGTAATTGTAAATTAAATATATATCTCCTATAATCTTCTAAGTAAGTTGTGTAAGTATAGACATACGAAATCTAGAGATAAAAGTGATAATATATCATTAGATCTAAAAGTTTGCATAGATGCTATATACTTGCTGTGAGAGATCTAAGTGCATGTATAAATTCACTATATAGTTAGGCTAAACATGTAATTTTCCATGCATGTGTGTGAGAGAGAAATATAGATCATGGAAGATGGAAAGAAATGAATGATGCTGAAATATGGACTCGTGAGTGGGATAGAGATACCATGAAGAAAATAAAAGAAATTAAAAATGATTTATTGTGTAATATACCATAGAAGATTCTTGATTAATAATCGTGCAACATAAATAAGGAATCACGTACCGTTTGATGGTACGAATTTGTTCTACATGCCTGGTCAGTTATAGAGGCGAGAGAGGACATTTACAATTAAATTGCTGCAAGTTTATGATGATGATGATGATGATGATGATATTGATATATATATGTAGTACTACACCACACAAAAATTTTACTTTGATTGTCCTAATTAGTCATAGCATGATATCTTCTTATGTGCAGATTCTAAGGTCATTACGTTAAGCACTGTCTGATTTTTTTAATCAAATATTCAATTTATTTATAAATTAAAAGATAAAAATAACTTAATTAGCCTAGCCAATTGTCAAATAGAGAATGATTAATTTTTATATTAATTATTATATGTAACTATATACTAAAATAATGAATGAATGTTGCATGTATGAATAGGGCGCAAGTGGTGGGTTGGCCACCTGTGCGGTCGTACCGGAAGAACATGTTAGCAATGCAAAAGAGTAGTAATGATGTTGTTGGAGAGGAAAATAATGCAATTAGCTTTGTGAAAGTTAGCATGGATGGAGCACCTTACCTTCGCAAAGTGGACTTGAAGATCTACAATAGTTACTCTCAACTTTCTGATTCCTTAGGCAAAATGTTCAGCTCCTTCACCATTGGTAATTATTACTTTTAAGGTTAATTAGAATAGAATTAGCCTATTAATTATATGAATATTGATTAATGTATTTGTGTTTATGCAATAATTAGGCAACTGTGAATCTCAAGGAATGAAGGATTTCATGAATGAGAGCAAGCTGATGGATCTTTTGAACAACTCTGATTATGTCCCAACCTATGAAGACAAGGATGGTGACTGGATGGTTGTTGGTGATGTACCATGGGAGTAAGTCTTTCTATATATACTTCATTATATTGTCAATGGTTCAAGAATTCGTAAATACAAATATATATCTATGCATGTATAATATATATCATAATATTGTTAAAACTTATTATATATAATTCCATATTTTATTTAAGGGTTTATAAAAAAGTCAAATCATAAAAAGTATTTGGTTTTCTAATTTAAAATTACTACATATTTATCTCTCAATATTATAGAATCTCGTTAATTGAATAAATTGCATAAACTTAAAATTGCGATAGTAATAATTTATTTGTTAACAATTATTCCTTACTTATTGGTTACAAAAAATATTTAATTAATTGAAAATAATTTTTATTAAAAAATAATTAATTATTAATTTTAAGGTGATATTTTACGAATAAAAAAAACCACTCACGAGCATTCTATATTTAGTGTAATCTCTCACTCGTACTACAAATTATCTTTTATAAGAATATTAAAAATATCATAAAGTTTGAAAAAATATTTATAAAAGGTGACATTTATCACCTTTATAAACTGATTTTTTAAGAATAAATTTAATTTAATATAAAAGAATGAGGGTCTAATATGTATGCTCATGACGATGTAAATAATTTCATATGGTCAGTTAATAACAACCATTAATTGTATGGTTCATGATTGATAGAAATTACAATTATGTGATATAATCATACAATATAAAATTGAGTTACACCACAACAAGTGCATAGTCTTTTTTTCTCAAAATATAATCAGGGTAACAAAAATGATATGTTTGGTGTATTATTTCGGTATTTGTCCATGTGCATCAGAAGACATGCCACCTTATATCATGCTATATGCTAACTTAATTTATTTTATATTTTATTATGAATGCACCCAAAAAATATGAAAATATAGATTTTGTATGATTAGTCAATTCGGCATTAAAACTTACACAATAATTAATGTAAATGTAATTGAATCCAGTTAATTATCACAGGGGCTTAATTAACCTGTGGAAGTTATAAAACACAAGTTTAATGAGCACTCTAACATGTTTTCATGTCAATTAACCAGGATGTTTGTTGAATCATGCAAGCGTTTGCGTATCATGAAAGGAAAGGAGGCTATTGGTATTGGTAAGTCTTTATTTCAGTATGATAATAACTGAAATTTAATTTAATTACATCAATTTTTCAACTTTTATTTTTTCTTTTTATATTTTATTTCCGAATATTTTGCAAGAAATAAAACCTTCTATTTTGGCAATGAAAGTGTTTAAACACACATAATGAAATTTAATTTGGAAACCTGGATCTTTATTAATAAATAATTTGTTTATGTATTTCAGCACCAAGAGCCATGGAGAAATGCAAGAACAGGAGCTACTAGCTAGCCGCAATACGATCGAATCCTTAATTTGTCATATTGTGGTTTGGCTTAGTAACTAAAGCAAAGATACTTAAGATGCAGCAGCCACGAATTAATGGACATAACAATGTGTTCTATTATAGTTAATTTTGTGTATTGTTATGGTTTTATTATATTTATATTTATTTATAATGTTTGATACAAAAATACAATGAGAGTCTGTAGTACTAATTAGTATGAACAGAAACAATAAACGACTCTAAATTATGTTGTTAGGCTTGGCTTTTTTATATATCTTTGCTTTACCGTGTTTGCTTGCTTAATTAATATTAATTAAGGACATATGTTTTGTCTATAATTGTTTTCATGCTCACCGTTTTATAAAGAGTTCAAATATAGTACACTCATATTATAAAACATTTAATTGTAGTGTCATCACATTATACAATTCAGTTTTTAAATTAAAAGTAGTTATTTTATTGTGCCTTAGTAATTATTGATTATTAATGTAATACAATTATACACAGACAACATATCTCATGTGTTCTCTTTAATAAATTGATTTCTAAATAAGGTTTTCTCTTATTCATATTCACCTTCTGATCTCTTGTTATTAATATAATAATAATAATAATAATAATAATAATAATAATAATAATAATAATAATAATAATAATAATAATAATAATAATAATAATAATAATAAATTTTTGTTTGATTTTATTTTAGAAGATCAAGAACCGAATAAATAGCTGGAAATGGTCCCTGAACATGGTAGATGGAGAAACAATAACATGTGCGTGTTCATGGAGCATTTATGCATGCCCATAATTATTCCATCCAAGATATTGCTGTCTAATTTTGGGACGGAGGAGTAAATATATGGTTAAAAAATCAATCATTAATAATCTTACTTATTTTTTACTCAAATCAGGTTAATTTACATTATTGCATAAGACTTCCATAATACAATAGAACGCTATCATTAATTTGTCGCCTAATAAAAACTATCTTAAATGTGTTATGAACTGCTATCAAGGATCTACAGTCCTCAGTCAACGAACCATATTCAGATCTATTACAATCACTTTTTCTAATGTTATCTACCACTTATTTGCAATCTAGCTCAAAAATTACATTAGAGATACCAGCTGCAACAATCCAATTACTATAGCTTGGAGCAAGTCCCATGTTTCACTCTCTAGAGGTTGACATCTCCATATAGCGCCAATTCGTTATAGCCATTATAAATCTAATTAATAATCTAAATAAGTCAAATTCTTATTTTATAGTTGCACTTATGGATATAATTTTAGTGATAACTAGATTGGAGATTAAGAGATATTTGAATGTTTGTAAGTTGCAACATTTCATTTTCTGTAATTATTTATACTGTTTAGACTCAACTATAAGCAAAGATACATTTTTTTCGACTTATGATAATTTAATACATTTAGTATTTTGATTTGATGTAAAAAATGTAGTCTACCCCTAATTATAACGGTAATCTTCTCATAACATCAATAATTAAATTTTAATTATTTTTAAAAAATAACAAATGTGGATAAATCAGTTGACATTAGCTTACATTTAAATTCAACAAATGTAAACATTTTTTCCTTATAATTAAAATGGAATGAGTATTTAAGCTTATTAAATGATTTGATTAAAATCTATTTTTGCATGGTTCGGTGATGTATGACATTTTCGAATGTCTAATTATGTTAATTGTGGGCCGAGACCGAAATAATTTTAGAACGGGAGCACATACTTTAAAAGTTTCGTATATTCATTTCGGTTGGGTTTTGTTTTTCGCCCTCCTATGTTCTCAAAACATATATTTGAACTCCGAATTAACCAATCCGAACTTTTAAAATATACTTTTGAATTAATCAATCCTGGCAAAAATTAGGGACTTTAAAAAAAAACATGGGGAGAAGAAACTAATTCATTTTTAAGGAAAATGGTATTTGCAAATTGATTCATATATATCTCCTCTTTCACTAAGGAATCTCATCTTTGGTATTTCGTGGGTCATTCATGTGTTTCACGGCAGAGTATACATATACTTACTACCCATTCAAATTTATGGATATAAAGCGGCTAATCATCCCACCCATCATACTTAATTTTTGCGGTATTTAATGAGTCTAATATTCATTGTCATCCTTACACGTTTCTAGAATTGTGACTTAGCTTCACCAAAAATAAGAATTCTGACTTGGCACAAACGGATTCCTCAGAAATCAACTGACTTGATTATTATATCAGCATTTTTCTTGGACTTCATTATAAGTTCTGCATTGAGTCTGTCGTTGTTCTCTATCTGGATTATGCAAGTGTTGCATGAAAACAATAGATCCAATATTCAGTCAGTATTCAACTGGGCACATAATTAGAATAACAAATAAACATCACAAGTTGTAAGGTGTAAATTTTACCCGCTGCTTAGCAATGTCTGGAGGCTTGCCTATAGATGGAAAGGGAAAAGAAAAAACAATGTAAATTCAAAATGGCTTCCCTGTGTGGAGGGAGCTGATATATATAATACTATTATGGAAAAGTACATGGTAAATACCCGTAGATATGTGCCTCTTTAAAACTCGCTGCATTGCTTTGTCAATGTCAATATCAATAAACCTTGAAAAGAACAGGAACAAACAAATTAGACAAACTGGTTGCATATTTCTACAGATTTTGAAACTACAAATGCAAGCGTCAAATTGCAACAGTAATCAATAGACTCAGTCTGATAGATTGTTTAAACTGTCTCTTCTGGTCAGAAACATAGTGCAAGTTATGCTCTGTTTAAAGTATCTCTTGCTAGCAAGGACAACCACGAAAAACGCATTGAAATGTACTTTGAGAATTAGTTAACTCTATCAATAAATAATGCACTAGAAAGGCTACTAAAATTCATGTCAAAACCATTTTACTACATTATGTCAAAATACAAATAATTCCAAACAAAATAAGTAGGAGTCTAATGCATGAACATGTATGAGGTCAATAATGCATACTGCAGAGTAAGTAAAAAGCAAACAAAAGTGTATGATATCGCAATGATATATTATTCAAACTGAAGAAACTCTCGTGGATAAATATTATTTCGCAAGTTAAACCAGTGAGAGTTAGACCAAATATTGAATTTATAGGAAAAAAATGAGATTCGGGCCTCGGAATAAATCAATGCCTCTATTTCATTCCATGGAACCTCTATCTACTTAGGCTCTGAAAAACATATAAAGACTTTTTATATATAGCAAAAACCATATAACCTTGTTAAACACAACAATGATGTGATATATTCCCAGCATGAAACAAGCAAAAGCTAATGATCATCTGAATTGGAGAGTTTTCAACCAGTCATAGGCTCACATCTGAATTTTCAAAGGAGAGTTCACATACAACTTTCAAGGCCAATGGGAGAATATAAGAAACATGTGTCTCAGTAAAACTAATACTTGCCATTTCTCATCAAACAAAGCTGATATCTCCTTCCATACCCCATCGTCTAGGAGCAAATAGTTACCTTCTACAATAATAATTTTGTGCCTACATATAAACACAGAAAAGAAATCTGTTCATGCAATACATATCAACATAACAAAATAAGCTGAATATGCATGTTTCAAGTGCAACTATTTGGAAAATTAATTACCCTGATTTTGTAAAAAGATAGCTCATTGGAGACAAACATCAAAATATATTATGATGATACATATATTGCAGCAAATATTAAAAAATAAAATACCATTGATTTTTCAAAATTTCTCAATAATAAAGTGAACAACAAAACTTATAACTGTTAGGAGTTCAATATTTCAGAGTTGTTTTTTTATAAGCTATCTTTTAACGTTAAGTGTATGAAACTACCATGAAGTCTAATTGTAATTGGCCCATTCACTAGAAAGTAGAAAGTTCTTGAACATGTATATTTTCAATGTCATCAGCTGGACTTTCTGCTTACATCTTGATACATCTTATTCGGTTGGCCTTACAATGTTTTTAAGATAACATATTTCCTAACAAACTCAAATATTGACACAATTTTAACGGTAAAAAGTCAAAAGAAAAATTGCCCAAACCTTATTTACTGACCCCTTCATGAATATGATATGGCCACTTCTCTTTTTTTGAGTGTTTGCTTTAAATTTATCATTTACTTATATTATATATATATATATCGTGTTTTGTGACAAAAATTAGTAAAATGCTTACAAGTGGGCCCATTGTAATGTTAAGATACTCACTGAAGGTTCACAAAGATATCATCTTCCACTGGATCCCCAACACCATGGTCAAATGATGGTGCATAAACTGATCCCTGAAGAATTATGTTTCACCAAAATGCAAAAAAAAAAAAAAAAAAAACAAAGCAGATAAGAACTACATAAATGTCAATGCACAGATGCTTACAGTTCTTTATGTGCATCCTAGGCTTACCATAGAAGTGACCGATAAAGACGACAACGACAACAACAATGATGATAATAATGATAATAATAATAATAATAATAATAATAATAATAATAATAATAATAATAATAATAATAATAATAATAA